>NC_067155.1:14387786-14467786 GCF_903995435.1 Acomys russatus
TCAGCCAGGCCCACTTACATACAGCTAAGTAAGCTGACGCTGGGAGCGGAGCGGCAAAACTCAGGCATGGTGGTCACATTCAGAAAGCTGAGGCACGAGGATTTTCTTAAACTCGAGGCCAGCAAATGGGCTACGTAGTGAGATCCTGTCTCAACAACAACATCGTCATAGTGTTAGGGGTGGTGGCGCACACCTTTAATCTCAGTGGCAGCAGGCACAGCCAGGCAGATACTCAGTGAGTTCAAAGCCAGCCTGGCCTAAAGAGAGAGTTCCGAGTTAGCCAAGGCTATGCCGAGACCCTGTCCCAAAGACTAGAGACAACATTAGGGTGCTGGGGATGTGGCTCAGTTTGCAGAGTGCTTGATTAGCATGTACGAAGCCCCAGGTTCAACCTCCCTCCACCCCTGCCCCTGCCCAGCTCCCCATAAACGTGGCATGATGGCACACACCTGTAATCCCAGCACTGGGGAGGTGGAGGCAGGAGGATCAGACGTTCAGGGTCATCTCAACTATAAAGTATAAGTTTGAGACCAACCTAGGCTATAGGAGACCTTTCCTTAAAAACATCCAAACCAAGCCCAAACAAGAGTCTGGAAGCCCTGCCACCTGCTTTGCTCTGGCTGTGGGACCCTTTAAAGCTCCCTCCCCGGCCACCCACCCCTGCCATCAACATCCCTTAGTGGCAGTCACCTGCCTACCTTACGGGCCTCCTCTCAAGAGCAAACTGCCCCAGACCAGAGTGAAGCAAACTTGCTCTCCCTACTGCGCATGCCCAGCTTCTAGCTTACACCTTCCCTCTCCCCGGCAGTGCCCTTGGAGGTGCACAGAGTGGGCTGAGGAGCTGGGGGGGACCCCCCTTCTAGCTCACCACTGAGGAAGAGCCAGCTGCACCGGGCCAAGGCCATCTTTCACCCCAGGCTGATGTCCGAGCTGGTTGGTGGTGATGGCGTCCAAGGAGCTCAGAGGCCCTCCCTGGTTGAGGCTTGGCTCAATTCTGCCACTGGACCTGGGATCGTTCGGCAATTTGGACCCCGGGGCGGATCACCGGAATTTGGAGGGATCGAGTCACAGAAGATCTGGGGCTCTGTTTGGGTGTTAGGATGGGTGTGGCAGGCACCGGCCAGAGGCCATGACCTGGCCAGGCCTCCTGGGGCAGCTGCCTAATCCACTTGGTGCCAAAGGCCCAGATTTGGTACCCAGAGAAGAACCAGGTCACCAGGGAGGAGGGAGGAGGGATGCAGGGGCGTTCTGAGGTGGCTCTTGACCACCGCGCCGGTGGGGTCACGGAAGGGTAGATGGCGGAGACCTCTCCTCCTCCAGCCTCCACACTGCCGGGTGTCACCACACCACAGCGTGGGGTGGGCGTCTATAAGACTCTCATCTGCTTGGGGGGGTAGAGGCAGGAAGGATCCTGAGATCAAAGTCATCCTCGGCTCTATAGTGATGCAGAGACCAGCCTGAGCTACATGTGAGACACTGTCTCAAAAAATCAAAAGGGAATAAAAGAAGACTTTTCTTCTCTCCCTTTCTTTTTCTTTTTGGAAACAGGGTTCCATGTAGCCTAGGCTAGATATGAACTTATTGTGTAGCTGAGGATGACCCTGAATGGCCGATCTGAGTGTTGGCATCATGGGTGTGTGGCACCCTACCTAGTTTATGTAGTGCTGGGGACCGACCCAGGGTCTCCCGAGTACTCAGTGACAGCTGTGCCCTCTGAGCCAAGCTCTGTCCTTCCTTCAGTTTCCTCTCTCTCCTCTTACCCTCCTTTCTTTGTTTTCATCATCATTTTGGGGGGGGGGCGGGTGGCGGGTGCCATCACGTGCACATGGAGGCCAGAGGACAGCTTTGGGAAGGGTCCTTTCTCTCTTGTGGCTTCGAGGGCTCAAACTCAGGTCATCAGGCTCAGTAGCCTCGCCTCGCCGGTATTTCGTCCATTTAAACAACAACAACAACCCTTTAATCCCAGCACTCGGGAGGCAGAGGCAGGCGGATCGCTGTGAGTTCAAGGCCAGCCTGGTCTACAAAGGGAGTCCAGGACAACCAACGCTAACACAAAGAGACCCTGTCTCAAACAAACAAAACAAACAAAACCCAATTATTTTTATTTCTTTTAGGGGAAGTTTATTATAATTTATTCACATTACATCCCGATTGTAACCCCTTCCCTCTTATCCTCCTGTTCCCACCCTCCCTCCCTCTTCCACCCTGTTCCCCTCCCCTAGACCTCTGACAGGAGGGGCCTCCTCCCCTACAGTCTGACTACAGCCTATCAGGTCTCATCTGGATAGCTTGCATCTCCCCAACTTCCTTTGTGTTCCCACAGGGTCTCTCCGCCGAGGGGCAGGGGTCAGATCGTGGGTTTATTTCTTAGTCATGTGTATTGTACATGTCTGTGTGTGGCTCTCTGCATAGGAGTGCAGGTGCCTGTGAAGGCCCGAGCTATTGGGTGCTAGTGAGCCTCTCAGAGTGGGTGCTGGCAACTGAACTGTACAAGAGCAGAGTCCCCCCACTTAATGCCTCACCTCACTTTTCTCTTTTATCTATTTGTTTATTTATTGAGATAGAGTTTCTCCTCTGTGTTTCCTTGGCTGTCCTGGACTTGCTTTGTAGACCAGGTTGGCCTCCAACTCACAGAGATCAGCCTCCTGAATGCTGGGATTACAGGCCTGTGCTACCACACCCAGCCTCAGTTTGTTTGTTTGTTTGTTTGTTTCTTTTCTTTTTTTTTTTTTTTTTTTTTTTTGACACAAGGTCTCACTACATAGTTCAGGATGATCCACAACTCATTCTGTAGCCTTGAACTCATGAACTTGCCTTAGGTCCCTGAGGGCTGGAATTATAGATGTGTGAACCACCACATCTGGCTTAAATTTTTTCTTTTGGTTTTGTTTTGTTTTTGTTTGTTTTGAAACAGGGTTTCTCTGTGCAACAGCCCTGGCTGTCCTGGAACGCGCTCTGTAGACCAGTCTGGCCTTGAACTCGTAGAGTTCCACCTGCCTCTGCTTCTCAAGTGCTGGGATTAAAGGCGTGTGCCACCACTGCCCATCTTATTTATCACATCTTATTTATTTATTGATGAGGGGAGGGCATGAGATGCTTGTGGAGGTCAGAGGGCAACTTGCAGGAGTCAGGTCTCATCTAGGATTGAACTCGGGCCATCAGGCTAGGTGGCAAGTGTCTTTACCTACCAAGCCATCTCCTCAACCCCTCCCTCCCTCTTTCTCTCTCTCTTGAATTTTTTTTCTTTTTTTTCTTTTTTTTTAAGACTTATTTATTTATTACATATACAGTGTTCTGCCTGCATGTCAGAAGAGGGCACCAGATCTCATGATAGATGGTTGTGAGCCACTATGTGGTTGCTGGGAATTGAACTCAGGACCTCTGGAAGAGCAGCCAGCGCCCTTAACCTCTGAGCCATCTCTCCAGCCCATCTCTTGGGTTTTTCAAGACAGGGTTTCTCTGAACAACTGCCCTGACTGTCCTGGTCTTGCTCTGTAGACCAGGCTAGCTCAGCATTCATGAAGCCCTGCCCTCAATATCCAGCACTATATAAACCAGGTGTGGTGGCCCACGCCTGTCATCCCCGGCACTCAGGAGACGGAGGCGAGAGGATCAAAGTCATCCTCAGCTATCTAGTGAGTATCAGGCTAGCCTGAGCTACGTGAGACCCTGTCTCAAAACAACAGCAAAGCTCACAGGTAGGGTTTGGTGGTGCACTGATGCCGGAGGATCACTATGAGTTCCAGGCTAGCCTAGGGCACATAGTGTGAGACCCTATCTAAAAGCAAAAAACCCTCACTCAGATGGAAAAGCAAAGCCAGAAAGGGGTCTGCCCCTTATAGTGAGGTAGGATGTCCACGCTGCCGAGACTTTCCAGTCTTTGGGCAGCATGCTACAAACCACAACCTGCTCCTGGGCAGGGAGCCATACCGGCAGCCCTCCTGTCCTCGTTTCTCCTGAGTATCACTGTGTCCTGGGCTGCCCTCAAAAAGGCCAGTCTGTATGGAGGGGGCAGAGGCTTGGGGAGGGTTTGCCCCCCCTCCCTGCCTTCAGCTGTGACCTTACCTCACCCAGCTCTCTCTGCCCAGCCCTGCTTCCACAGTGTCGCCTGAGCACGCTGGGATTGGGTCCCACTGTTGTTCAGGATGGTTCCCCAATGTCCCTGGCGCCTCTGACTCACTCACCTTGTCCCAAACTGACCTTAGCATCTTCCTAGACCTGCCCTTGCGCCCTCTCTCTCCCCTTCCCTCCCCTCTCCCTTCCCCTGCAAGCCCCACTCTTATCCAAGAAGAGGCCACTGCCTCCCTGAGAAGGGAAGAAGAACTGGGTGGTAGTGGAGGGGGGGCAGGGTCTCAATCCTCACATCTTTCTTATCCCACCAGCAGCACAGAGGCTGTCATGGCTGCCCAGTGCCCTCTGCAGAATACAGAATCGCCTTGTGGCCGTGAAGCAGTGTGTGTGTGTGCGTGTGTGTGTGTGTGTGTGTGTGTGTATGTGTGTGTGTGTATGTGTGTGTGTGTGTGTGCGCGTGCACGCTCACTTAACCAGCCTTATGGAATACTCTCCAGGCTCCCTCCCTCCCCCTCCCTCCCCCATTCCTCCCCCCTCCCTCCCTCCCCCCTCCTTTCTTGCCCCCTCTCTCCCCCATTTCCTTTCTTCCTTGAGCCCTCTGCCCTCATCTGTTCTCCTTGCACTCTACAGAGTATTTTGGGGGCCTTCTGCCACCTCATGTCCTCCGTGTCCCCCGCTTCCAGCAGCTTCCCCTCCTCCAAGCCCTCCCCCACCCTCTGTTCTCACTGTTCAGGCCTGTGTCCCCACAATGTCCCCAGCACTGGAGAGAGTGGTTCAGAGTGCTAGTGGAAGCTGACACCAAGTGTGGATGACACAGAGCTGGGAGTCTCCAGGGAGGCCCAGGTTTCTGGGCAGGGCTACCTTTTGTCCCTAACCTGTGTCATGGCTTCTAGTGCCCAAGCATCACATGACCCTTTCTTGTCCACTGTCTTTGTTATCTCCATCCTCCTCCCTCCCTAGTGTTCCTGTAATATGAACCCTTTCTGGTTTTTGAAATGTCTATATAGGGTGTCCTTGAACTCACTACGTAGCTGAGCATGATCTTGACTTTTTTTTTTTTTTTGAGACAGGGTTTTTCTGTGTAGCCTTGGCTGTCCTGGACTCACTTTGTAGACCAGGCTGGCCTCGAACTCACAGCAATCCTCCTGCCTTTTCCTCCCAAGCTCTGGGATTAAAGGTGTGCGCCACCACCACCTGGTCTGACCTCCTCTATTAAAAAAAAAAAGATTTATTTATTATGTATACAGTGCTTTTTGCTTGAATGTGCATCTGTATGCCAGAGAGGGCACCAAATCTCATTCTAGATGGTCACGAGCCACCACGCGGTTGCCGGGAATTGAACTCAGGACCTTCAGAGGAGCAGCCAGTGCTCTTAACCTCTGGGCCATCTCTCCTCTGGCCCTGGTCTGAGTGCCTGGATTGCAAGTGGTTTTATGCGAGGCTGGAGTCTACCCCAGGGCTTCTAGAAATGCTGTCCGGGAACTCTACTAGTGGAGTCAACACCCCTGGCCCCTGTGTGAGCCCTCTGAGTCTCAGCAAAGGCCACAGCTGATTTGCTGTTCTCATATGCACTTGGCCCAGTTGCATGTCCTGGCCTTAGACTGCTCTGTTGAAGGAAGCAGCGTGGTCACCACCTTGTGCCTGGCCTTCCTCAGGATGAGCAGTCAAGGAGCAAGAGCTGGAGAGATGGATCAGCCATTAAAGGCTAGGCTCACAGCCAGAAATATAAGGAGCAGGGGTGGGGAAGGGCACATTGGTCACTTCTCTGTTTGACGCACTGACTGAGCCTTGTCTGGGTGCGAGCATTGTCCAGGACACTGGGGCGGGGCGGGAGGGGTGTTTGAGGGGTGGGGGGGGTGAGCATTGTCCAGGACACTGGGGCGGGGCGGGGCGGGGGGAAATGGGGGTGGGTCCCAGCCTCGAACAGAACAGACATGCAGCTCAAGTTCTGGCTGAGGAGTCAGTACGAATAAGCAACACTGGAATGCGACATGACAGAAAGATCATGTTTGGTTTGAATTTGGTTTTGCTTTTGAAACAGAGTCTCATGGAAACCCAGGTTGCCTGGGACTTGGAGGGTGACTGGGAACTGCCTCTGGCCTCTGCCTCTTGAATGCTGGCATTACATACAAGCACACACTGCTCCCACCTGGTTCACCTCACGCTGAAGGTCAGACATAGGGCTTTGTGTCAGGCAAATCTTTATTAAACTGATCAGAGTTCCTGGCCCTGATTTTTCAGTTTCATTTTTCCTTTCTTTCTTTCTTTTTTTGTTTTTTGTTTTTTGTTTTTCGAGACAGGGTTTCTCTGTGTAGCCTTGGCTGTCCTGGACTCACTTTGTAGACCAGGCTGGCCTCGAACTCACAGCGATCCACCTGCCTCTGCCTCCCCAGTGCTGGGATTAAAGGCGTGCGCCACCATGCCCGGCTATTTTTCTTTTCTTTATTTAGTGGAGGGGTCTCATTGTATAACCAAGGCCATGTAGACCAGACTGGCCTCGAACTCACAGAGATCCACCTGCCTCTGCCTCTGGAGTGTTGGGATGAAAGGCGAAAGATTTGTGCTACCACGATGGCGCAAAGTTTTCTTTTTTGAGACAGGATCTTGCTCAGTGAGCCCAGGCTGGCCTTGAATGTGAGACTCTTTTTCTGCCTGACTTTCCAAAGGAGCTAGAACAGCAGGTACAGTGGGGCCAACGATGGGGCACATATATTATTGTCCTTTTATCCAGCCCTCTGGTCCCACCCCCCAAATCCTATGAGGTAAGTGAGGACCAGGACCACCGCCTTAGGAGGCTGGCGCAGCCTGGCACGGCACATACCTGGAATCTCAGCACTAGGGAAGGTAAAGCAGAAGGATTGCTGCCAGTTCCAAGCCGGCCTGAGTTACCCAGCAATCCCGTGCCTCCAAACAAAAACAACCAAAAAACAAAAACCCAGAAAACAGGGCCAGTGAGCTGGCTTATTGCGCGCAAAGGCCCTGGCTGCCAAGCCCGATGACCTCAGCTCTGTCGTTGGCCCCACATAGTGAAAGGAGAGAACTGACTCCGACAAGCTGCCCTTTGACCTCCACACCCTTGCCAAGGTATGGGCATGCGCCCTCCCCCAAGAGAGAAAATGTGACAAAAATTTTAAAACAACAAAACTATCACTGCCACCAAAACAAAATACATCCTCAAAAACCAAATAAAAATAGCAAAAACCCATACGAAGAACATGCCAACCTTTTTTGCTTACGGGGCCAATTGAGGATACAGTTCTGTGACCTTGTTTTGTGGGGCTTCCATTTCCCTAGCACTCTTATCTAATCTGCCAGGTACCCAGTTCCCTGGGGAGCTCCAGGCTGGAAGTGGCTCCTTAACCTGTCCCAATAAAGCTAGCGAAGGCCTCGCTCCCTCTTCTCTTGTCATCTAGGGAAACTGAGGACACAGGGCAGGGCAAAATTTGGTAAACCTGACCTGGGGTGTGCCTCCCCAAGAAAAGCTGGAAGGCCAAAGTCCCAGAGGTCCCAGCTGGGCCAGGAAGGTTGTTAGATTGTTCAAAGAACCCCAAGTCCACTTCAGTCGTCACCCTATACACAGGATAGAGCAGTCAGGCCTGTCACCTCCATTTTTTGTTTTGTTTTGTTTTACTTTGTGTTTTGTTTTCTTTTTAAGATGCTCTGCCTCCGTGTACACCTGCGGGCCAAAAGAGGGCATCAGATCACATCAAGGTGGTTGTGAGCCACCATGTGGTTTCTGGGAATTGAACTCTGGATCTCTGGAAGAGCAGTCAGTGTTCTTAACCTCTGAGCCATCACTCCAGCCCTTGTTTGATTTTTTTTTTTTTTTTTTTTTTTTTGAGACACGGTTTCTCTATGTAGCCTTGACTGTCCTAGACTCGCTTTGTAGATCAGGCTGGCTTCGAACTCACAGTGATCCACCTGCCTCTGCCTCCCGAGTGCTGGGATTGAAGGCATGCACCACCTGCCACTGGCCACCCCCGTTATTTGTGAGACTGAGGCAGAGATTATACATTCCAGGCTAGCCTGGACAATTAAGTACAATCTTGTCTCAAAATAAAAAGTAAAAGAAGTGTGGAAAAATAAGTCAGTGGTAGAGCCCCTGCCTAGAATCCCCAAGTGAGGGGCTGGGGGCGTGTCTCAGTGGTAGAGCCCCTGCCTAGAATCCCCCAGTGAGAGGCTGGGGTGTGGCTCAGTGGTAGAGCCCCTGCCTACAATCCCCTAGTGAGGGGCTGGGGGCATGGCTCAGTGGTAGAGCCCCTGCCTAGAATCCCCCAGTGAGGGGCTGGGGGCATGGCTCAGTGGTAGAGCCCCTGCCTAGAATCCCCTAGTGAGAGGCTGGGGGCGTGGCTCAGTGGTAGAGCCCCTGCCTAGAATCCCCCAGTGAGGGGCTGGGGGCGTGGCTCAGTGGTAGAGCCCCTGCCTAGAATCCTCCAGTGAGGGACTGGGGGTGTGGCTCAGTGGTAGAGCCCCTGCATAGAATCCCCCAGTGAGGGGCTGGGGGCGTGGCTCAGTGGTAGAGCCCCTGCCTAGAATCCCTTAGTGAGGGGCTGGGGCGTGGCTCAGTGGTAGAGCCCCTGCCTAGAATCCCCCAGTGAGGGGCTGGGGGCGTGGCTCAGTGGCAGAGCCCCTGCCTAGAATCCCCCAGTGAGGGGCTGGGGGTGTGTCTCAGTGGTAGAGCACTTGGTTAGCACCTGTAAAACCTTAGATTCAATCCACATTAGAACACGCACACCCGCACACACACACACCATGCAAGCACACACAAGCACTCCTGCCCCTGTAAAACCTTAGATTCAATCCACATTAGAACACGCACACCCGCACACACACACACACCATGCAAGCACACACAAGCACTCCTGCCCTCCGCTAGCCAAGCAGGTGGGTTGGAGAAACAGACCTCTCATCCCCACCCCTATTGGCACCTCTCACTCCTCTTCTCCTTGCTCGGGGGTTTCCAAGCCATTTAATCACCTAGCAAATATTTACTGAGCACTGACTCCATGCCAGACCGCTGAGGACACAGACGACATAGAACTGTTCTCTTATGTGGCCAAGTCTTATTGGAGGAACATGAGCAATAATTTTTGAAAACCCCCCACTTAGCCTATAATATCAGAGAAAGATAAGTGTCATAATGTTATAAGACAGAAGATAAAAGTGGGGTCAGGACGATAGGGAGGACAGAGGTCATTCTTTTAACTAGGGAGCTCAGCAAGTGCTTGCGGCAGTAAACTGAGACCTGACTGAGGTGACAGGGTTTCTCTGTGTAGCCTTGACTGTCCTGGACTCACTTTGTAGACCAGGCTGGCCTCGAACTCACAGGGACGCGCCTGCCTCTGCCTCTCGAGTGCTGGGATTAAAGGCGTGCGCCACCACTCCTGGCTTCAGGCAGAGTCTTAAGTCACGCCCCCTCCACTGCCGAGTTGCAGAGGTGTACCACCGCAGGCATTTCAGACTTCATTACAGGGCTGGAGAGATGGCTCAGCAGCTAAGAGCACTGGCTGCTCTCGCAGAGAACCAGAGTTCCATTCCCAGCACCCACATCAGGCAGCTCACAACCATCTGTAATTCCGGCTCTGCCCCCTTCTGGCCTCCAAGGGTACCCAAACATATGTGGCATCCCCAAAACACACACGTCCTAAATTTAAAAAAAAAAAAAAAAACTTTATTATGGGCAGAGGATGTATTTATCCCAAGTAGAAGGCAGTGCCCTCCACAGCTCACTGTCAATCCTTCTTTGTCATCTGATGGCAGGGGGTCTAAGGTGTCCCTCTGGGATTGGATTGGAATCAATTCCATGGTTACCCAAAGCCCGAGATGCTAGTGACAATGGTAAATGGTGGTGCTGGCCCCAAGACCTACCACAGCCTCCTGGGTGATTTCAACTGTCTGTGTTCAGTCCGCATACCAAAGGCTGCCGTGTGGGTACAGCTGTCATGTCGCACTGCAGCGTTAGGGGATGCGCAGCGAGGGAAAGTCTTCACAAGCTCATCAGAGACACCACATGCGTGCACATGTATGTGAGCGCATGTGCATATAGGCACCCACGTGTGTGTCTGCATGCATGTGTGTCTGTGTGTGCGCCTGTGTGTGTGTGTGCGTGTACACAGGAGTATACACACTTGTGCACCCATGTGTGTGTCTGCATGCATGTGTGTCTGTGTGTGCGCCTGTGTGTGTGTGTGCGTGTACACAGGAGTATACACACTTGTGCACCCACGTGTGTGTCTGCATGCATGTGTGTCTGTGTGTGCGCCTGTGTGTGTGTGTGCGTGTACACAGGAGTATACACACTTGTGCACCCACGTGTGTGTCTGCATGCATGTGTGTCTGTGTGTGCGCCTGTGTGTGTGTGTGCGTGTACACAGGAGTATACACACTTGTGCACCCATGTGTGTGTCTGCATGCATGTGTGTCTGTGTGTGCGCCTGTGCATGTGTGTGCGTGTACACAGGAGTATACACACTTGTGAAGCCAGAGCTGGGCGTCTGTCAGGTGTTCTCAACAAATGATCAACATTATTATTATTATTATTATTATTATTATTATTATTATTAATTTTTTATTGTGTGGTATTACATTTAGTTTACATGTATGTCTGCGCACCACATGTATGCACTGTCTGAAGTAGCCAGGAGAGGACCTTGGACCTCCAAGGACTGGAGATATAGACGGTTGTGAGGTGCTAGAGGGCTGCTGGAAATCATACTGGAGCTTCCTCTCAGCCCCACATGGCCGTTGTTAATGTCGTGGCACCAGGAGTTGAACCCAGGCACTCCTGTAGACTAGGTAAAGCACTATACCACCCAGCTCCAGTGCCAGTGACTGCCTCCACCCCCTAGCCCCCACCCCCGCCCGAGACAGGTCTCACTCTGCAGCCCTGGCTGACCTGGAACTCTCCATGTAGATCAGGCTGGCCCCAAACTCACAGAGATCAACCTGTCTCTGTTGCCGAAAGGCTGGGATCGAAGTGTGTACCGCCACACCCACCTTCCTTCCTTCCTTTTTTTTCTTTCAAGACAGAGTCTTTCACGGAACCTGGAGCCCACCATTTTTATGAGGCTGGCAGGCTGGCAGGCTGGCGGCGAGCTCCAGCGGTACCCCCACCCCCACCCTGTTCTGCCTCTGTGCTGTGATTACAGGCTTGTGCTGCCGTAGTTGACTCTTTACCTTGATGCCAGGCACCTGAACACAGGCCCTCGTGCCTCAAAAGAGCAAGCACTTTCCCCACTGAGCTATCTCCTTTTTTTTTTTTTTTTTCCCCAAAACAGGGCTATGGTGGCCCACACACCTGGGAGGGAGACAGAGGCAGGAGGATCTCTGTGAGTTTGAAGCCAGCCTGGTCTACAGCCAGGGAGAGGGAGAGGGAGGGGGAGGGAGGGGGAGGGAAGGGGAGGGAGGGGGAGGGGGAGGGAGAGTGTTGGGGGGATGGTCTAATGTATTTTGATGCTAATTATTTGCTATCTCTGTGGCCCACTTTTTGATTAATAAAAAGCCATCCCACCTGGGCAGGGCAGAGGAGAAAGAGGTGTGACTAAGGTCTGAGAGAGAGAGAAAGAGAGAGGGGGGCGGGGGAATCCTGGGAAGAAGAAAGACCTCCATGAGGGAGGAGGAAGAGAGGCATCCCAGAGGAGAGAGAGAGGAAGGCTGCCATGGGTTAGGTGGAGGAGAAGCACGTGGTCGGTGTGAATAGAGAATCCGGCCCAGATGAAGAACATGAGCAAGTATTTGGGATTATGGATGAGAGGTAGCTTGATAGAAGTTATTAGAAGCAGATGGCATGGGATTGGGACAGGGATCCCGTACCTGCCCCACTGTGGGAGGTAGTTTAGAGGATTGATGTCTGCCCTGCCCCAAGTTAACTAAGGCTTTTTTTTTTTTTTTTTTTAATTTATTATTTATACAGTATTCTGCCCCGTGTGTGCCTGCGTGCCAGAAGAGGGCACCAGACCTCATTCTAGATGGTTGTGAGCCACCCTGTGGTTGCTGGGAATTGAACTCAGGACCTTTATGGATGAACGGACAGTGCTCTTAACCGCTGAGCCATCTCTTCAGCCCCCTAACTAAGGCTATTTTAAAATATAACAAGTGTCTGTGTCTTGATTGGTCACTAGCCGGGCCTACAGATAATATTGATAATACTGATAATTTAAAAACAACAGGAGAGGAAAAGACAGAGAAAGAGAGACACAGACAGACAGACAGACAGACAGACAGAGGAGGGTGAGAAAGCCCCTGCACACTAACTGTGCATGTATTTCTCCCTTCTTCACTCTGCTGTGCTCAGCTGTTTTCAGTTCCTGCCTCTACTTCCCTGCCACGGTAGCCTGTAGCCTATAGCCTGTCGTTGGGAGCCACGAGCCCATAAGCACCTTCTTCCCAGAGAGCTGCTTTTTCTCAGGGTGTTTTCTTAAAGCAACTGGAACAGAAACTAGGATATTCCAACAAAAGAGATTTGGGGGGAAGGCGCAGCTATAGAGGCCGCAGCCTCTCACAGGTGCAGTCTATACGCTCTACAGTGGAGCGGCCCAGGGCCACCTTCCATCTCAACTCATCATCTCCCACAGGGGCAGGATGAGGTCACCCCTGTGTCCTCACAGAAGCCTGCACCTGCACTGACCCTGGCACCCTTGGGAGTTGATGGAGGTCTGCTGAGTCGGGGTGGTGGTGGGGAGAGGGGGGCATCTACACATCGGTTCACCAGTCCTACCCTGGGTGGTCGTGTGACCCTGGTGCGAGGACACTGGCCCTTTGGCCCACAGAGGTGGCTTCCGAACAGAAGGTTTTCCCCCCATGAATCATATAGACTCTGGTCAGAGCCCAGCCCACTTCCTTCCTCAGGGCCACTTCCTCATTTGTCAGACAAGGGGCCACTATCTCTTAGAAGCAGTGTCCTGAAAGTGGCAAAGACAGGCCACAGGGACCCCTGGTGGGAAGATCCCGGAGCTGCCCAGCTCTGGTCAGAAGAGCCAGCTCTAGCTAAGCGGGCTGAGCCGCTGCCTTGGTACCTGGAATCCCATCCTCATCGACACTTGCTTTGGGCCAAAACGCTCACACTTTGGGTCCCTTCTCCTTTTTTATTTGTTTACATTCTTCCAGGCAGAGGGAGAGAGCAGGACCCCTAGCTTGAGTTTTGGGGTGCAGAAGGAAGTTCAGTCTTGTGGATCACAAAGTGGAGGAAAGGGACAAAGAACACTAAAAGAGCAAGCCAAAAGTCCCCCAGGACTCAAATCTCGCAGGCTGTAGAAAGTTTTCTTTTCTTTCTTTCTGGTTTTGTTTTGCTTTGTTGTTTGTTTGTTTGGTTGGTTGGTTTTTTGAAACAGAATTTCTCTGTGTAATAGCCCTGGCTGTCCTGGACTTGCCTTGTAGACCAAGTTGGCCTCAAAACCACAGAGATCTGCCTGCCTCTGCCTCCCACGTGCTGGGATTAAAGGCGTGCACCACCACTGCCTGGCTCTTTTTTTCTCTTTCTTTCTTTCTCTCTTTCTCTCTTTCTTTCTTTCTTTCTTTCTTTCTTTCTTTCTTTCTTTCTTTCTTTCTTTCTTTCTTTCTAGGCAGCATTTCTCTGTGTAGCCCTAGCTATCCTGGAACTCTCTTTGTAGACCAGACTGGCCTTGAACTCAGAGATCCACCTGCCCCTGTCTCCTGAGTGCTGGGATTAAAGGCCTGCGCCACCAAACACAGCCTGAACAATTCGCATTAAAGGCCTGCTGTGGCTGCTCCTAGGCAGGGACGGGAATCCAGACCATGGAGAGGTTGAGGCTGAGAGGAGGGGAGCTGCCTGGTCCAGGCTGGGCTGTAGGGATACAGTCAGGACGTGCCAGTGTGTCTGCTGCAGGCAGAGGCAAACCAAGGTTGGGCGTTTTGGCCTGAGGCATCAGAGTGGGCTGTGAGTGGGACAAAAGCAGGGGCTGGGTGGTAGTGGGGTACAGGGAGTCGTTGGAAGGGTGGGCGGGGGGGGGCGGTGTAGGGAGTTGGGAGAGCAGGGGTGGAGGGGGTGGTGTTGGATGGTGGGTGGCTTTGTGCCGGCTGGCCTGTTTGTTGGCCTTTGCTGCCTCCTGCTGGCTCAAATACCTATTTGATGAACTGTGGGAATTGTAAGATTCCTGCATTCAGGAATGGTTGCTTGCTACACACACCTGTCTTTCTTCTTTCCCCGTTCTTCCTTTCTTATTTTTTATTTAAACTCTGCTTTTTTATCATTACCTATTGTTAAATCTCAAAGGGTGGCTTGTGGGAAGCAGTCCCCTTCCAGTGTGTGGGTACCAGGGATCAAAACTCAGGCCACCAGGCTTGGCAGCAAGCCCCCTTACCCACGGAGCCATCTTACTGGCCTTTAAGCACAAGTACCTGAGTGGTTAGATCACTTGTTTTGTTTTGTTTTTTTTCCTTCTCAACACTGCCACTTCTATGGGTTTGGTTTGGTTTGGTTTTGGTTTTTCGAGACAGGGTTTCTCTGTGGAGCCTTGGCTGTCCTGGACTCGCTTTGTAGACCAGGCTGGCCTCGAACTCACAGCGGTCCACCTGCCTCTGCCTCCCGAGGGCTGGGATTAAAGGCGTGCGCCACCACCGCCCGGCTGTAACCTCTATGGTATTGTCCCCACCTTTTCGACTGTCTGATAATCTTTTTTTTTTTTTAAATAATTTTAAAAGATTTATTTATTATTATTTATACAGTATTCTGCCCAAACGTGTGTCTGCCCACCACAAGAAGATACCAGATCTCATTACAGGCAGTTGTAAGCCACCATGTGGTTCCTGGGAATTGAACTCGGGAACTTCAGGAAGAGTAAACAGTGCTCTTAACCTCTGAGCCATCTCTCCAGCCCTGTCTGGTAGTCTTGTAGGGAGGTCAGCTCCGCAAGGCTATAGATGTTTCCTGGGACCTGAAACAGTGCTGTAGCCAGCAGGTGCTCAACACATATGTGTGGAACTCGTGAACGGGTGGTTCATCTCTAACTGTCTCTATTCAGTCTACAACCAGCTCCTGCCAAGGAGCTTCTACACATCTATCGACACTTCTGTTTGCCTGTGGCCACCGCCATCATGTTTTGGTCCAGTGTCTGCCGGATGACCGGGGTGCTGGAAAAATTAATGAAGGCAGGGCACGCTGCTTAGACATTTCCCTCAGAGGAGCTGGATCTGGGTTCGAGTCCCAAGACGCCCTCTGTGTACAGCGCTCCCAGGCTCCATCTTCTGGCCCGAGCCGACCGGCAGCCCCTGCATGCCTTTATACCACGTGACTCGCTTCAGCCAATGGTAAGTGAGCGGAAGCCATATTTCCAGCTCCTCTGCATTTACAAAGGTCACTGGTGTGTACAGCACTGGTGTGTACAGCCACGCTTCCCGCCTTTCCCTGCTATCTCTGTCAGCCTGGTTTCTGAAGTTGTCCACATGCGGGCCAAGTTCTCCTGAGCCTTGTCACACCGGTCCAACTGAGACAAACTTGTGGAAGAGGGGGAAAAAAAATAAACCTTATAAGCTTTTCAAGCAGAGAAACAGCGCGGGGCCAACTGTTACTGCAGCTTAATCGACCTCATCCTGACTACAATGTCACCCTTTCCTTTCCTATCATCCCTGTGCTACCTGAGACAGTCACATCAGCACTCAAACCTCGGTGTCTCCAGTCACAAGGTGGCTCCTAAAAATGTCAGGTCAGAGGTCGTGCCCCACCTCCTCCCAAAATACATAATATAATTATAATAAATATAATATATATGTGTATACATATGTACACACATATACATACAAGATTTTGTCACTGGTTTTGTTGATTTTTTAAAATTGATTTTAAAGATTATTTTTAGGTGAAGGTGTATTCCTCTGAGGGGAGTTGTGCACATAAGTGTAGGACCTGAGGAGGCCAGAAGAGGGCGCTGGATCCCCTGTAGTCACAGGGGACACAGGAGTCACAGTTGTGAGCTGCCCATTGCAGATGCTGGGAATTGAACTCTGTTCCTCCGCAAGAGCAACAAGCAAACCTAATTATCGAGCCATCCCTCCACTATTTGGTGAAGGACCGTGACGTTTGAATGGGGAGGGCGTCACCACTCTGTCAGCAATGAGTGACGCGTGCAAGCCTATTATTCTAGCAATGGCGTCGGAAGGATCCTGGGTTCAAAGTCATTCTCGGGTACACACCCAGTTTGGGGCCAGCCTGGGCTTCATAAAACCCTGTCTCCACGTGGGGAGGGGACTACTAGGTGACAGGGTGTAGTGCACATTATACTAGTAAACGCATCATGTGCTGTTTAAACTCTCTGAGAAGAGCCGGGCGTGGTGGCGCACGCCTTTAATCCCAGCACTCGGGAGGCAGAGGCAGGCGGATCGCTGTGAGTTCGAGGCCAGCCTGGTCTACAAAGTGAGTCCAGGATGGCCAAGGCTACACAGAGAAACCCTGTCTCAAAAAACCAAAAAAAAAAAAAAAAAAAAAAAGACATAGTGCAAGTCGGGCGGTGGTGGCGCACGCCTTTAATCCCAGCACTTGGGAGGCAGAGGCAGGCGGGTCGCGGTGAGTTCGAGGCCAGCCTGGTCTATAAAGCGAGTCCAGGATGGCCAAGAGAAACCCTGTCTCCAAACAAACAAACAAAAAACCAACAACAAGGTTTCTCTGTGTAGCCCTCACTATGTACACCAGGCTGGCCTCGAACTCTCAGAGACCCAACTGCTGTGTCTCCTGCCTGCTGGGATTAAAGAGGTGCGCCACCACCACCCCAGGCTTGCTATTTATTCTCCTACTTTGGCTTGTTATATACTTAATGAACTCACTCATTAAAGAGGGAAAATATGGCTTCTGTAGTTCATTCTCCAGACTGTCCGGTGGAAGGGCAATGGTTTGGGCTCAGAGACCTTATTTGGAAAATGCTGCTTAGAAGAAGACCCTGGTGTGGTGGCGCAAACCTTTAATCCCAGCACTTGGGAAGCAGAAGCAGGTGGATCTCCATGAGGCCAGCCTGGTCTACAGAGTGAGTTCCAGGACAGCCAAGGCTACACAGAGAAACCCTGTCTCAAAAACAAAA
This sequence comes from Acomys russatus, assembly GCF_903995435.1. Taxonomy (NCBI): domain Eukaryota; kingdom Metazoa; phylum Chordata; class Mammalia; order Rodentia; family Muridae; genus Acomys; species Acomys russatus. The sequence continues at coordinate 14,404,883 of NC_067155.1, forward strand.
GAAAACCAAACAAAAAGCCCCAAAAACAAAAGAACAAAAAACAAAACAAAAAAATCCAGCTTGGTCTACAAAGAGAGGCCAGGACAGCCAGCGCTACACAGAGAAACCCTGTCTTGAAAAACAAAACAAAACACACACACCCCTGAAAAAAAAGAAGAAGTGTGTTTAAAGTGTTTAGAAAGAGCTGCAAGTCGAGTACACCAAGGAGTCCGCTGTAACTGGCAGGGTGATGCTGTCTACAGTATCCCCAGGACTCCAACTCTCTCACTTGCTCCACTTCTTGTCAGGGAAGAAGACCTCTCTAAACTGTTGATGAGAATTCTGTCCATATTTGATTGTCCTTGAATTTAATCAGGCGCTGACACGATCTGCTTGCAAGGGCATCTGGGAAATGTAGTTTTTTTTTAATGTTGAAGAGACTGGGTCTCCTCACCTGACAATTTTACCCACAGCGTGGCTCATTAAGGGTTTATTTCTCACTCTTGCCAGGCTCCTGTCTCAGGTAGACGGGTGTGACAAAGGTCGTGAGAACTCAGCTTTTATGTGAGCTCACTCAGGAACCAGGCTGACAGGGCTAGTCACTTTGATGATGGCACGCCGGGAAATTTCATTAATCAGAGCAAGTCAGGTATTACACCTAATTAGGGGCAGAGAAAGTACAATTTCATCTGTGGCCAGCAGAGAGAGCTGTTTGAACATCTGACCAAACCGTCTGTCACCACACTCCATTTTACACACACACACACACACACACACACACACACACACAATAAATAAATAAATAAATAAATAAATAAATAAATAAATAAAATTTTTTTTACATTACAAATTTGGCCGGGTGGTGGTGGTGCACGCCTTTAACCCAGCACTAGAGAGGCAGAGGCAAGTGGATCTCTGTGAGTTCAAGGCCAGCCTGGTCCACAGAACAAGTTCCAGGACAGGGAGAGTCCCTCCGAGGGACTCATTGGTATACTGCCAATCATCGGGGGGGGGGGGGGGGCTCAGCATCCTGTTTCCCATTTGCCGGAAACGAACCGCTACCAAATGAGTGGCTTAAAAACTACGTGACGAGTTTATTATCTTACAATCAATCGTAGCTGTCGGGAGTCCAAAGCGGAGGAGGTCACTGATCTGGGGTCCTGGTGGCCACAGGGTCGGGTGCTTCTGGAGGCCTGAGGGGTGGTGTGAGGGTGGGGCGTGGGGAGGCAGTGTCTTGAGCTTTCAGGCTTCTAGAGACTTCTTCTCCCGTTCTCTGGTGCAGGGCTCCTCGTCATCTTGTTGAGGAGCGAACCCCTGAACTCCCTTGTGCTTGCCGGGCACTGGCCACACCCCTCACTGACGGCTTTTATGTGAAGCCACGTGCCCAGCCCCGTCTCTGGTGGGTTCTGGGCAGGCGCTCTACAGCTGTGCTACAGTCTCTGTCCTGATTCTGACATGGACACAGGTCAGGGAGCCGCTGACAAAACCAGCCCAGGGCTGTTTCCTTTGGGCGGGTTTTTCCCTGTAGCGCATCAATTTTCCACCTTCCTGACGCTGTTAATGCTCTAATAAAGTCCCTACCTGCTGTGGTGACCAACCCAGGCCCCCCCCCACCATAAAATTATTTTCGTTGCTACTTCATAACCGTAATTTTGTTACTGTTATCAATCGTAAGGTAAATATTTGTCTTTTTCCAATGGTCTTAGGCGACCCCTAAGTGTGAAAGTGTCATTAGACGCGCCCCCCCAAAGAGATCACGGCCCACAGGTTGAGAACCCCTGTGGTTCTGGAAGCGCTTTCTCCTCAAGGAAGGAGCTTCTGGTTGAGGTAGGACGGGATTTTATGGTGGGGGACCTTTGAGGTAGACCCAAGGCTTTTCTTATCACACCCAAAAGACACGGATGGGGACACTGGCTGTTTTCTTAGGCAGGTGGCCCCCCGCAGAGCTGCCAGAAGCACAGACCAGAAGGTGAAGGTCGCTGGGACACTGGGGATCTGTCCCTGCGGGTACTTGAGATGCTGGGTCTATGGCAGCGCCCATCTTGCCAGTTCCCAGCAGCTTTGTCCTGTGGGTGCCACGTGTAGCGTTTCCGCAAGTGTGAGGCGCTGACGGGGTGGGGTCCGGAAGGCAGAAATTCTGTCTTCTGGGCCGCCGGGGGTCCAGAGGCCATCAGGAAGTTGGCACCAGCTGGCAGTATGGGGCCGGGTCGGGGTTTAGTAGGTCCTAGGAGGAGTGAGGAGAACTGTGAGGGGCAGGGGAGGCGGAGGTGAAAGAGGAACTGCGGGGGGCAGGGGGCAGGGGCATGGGGAGGGGCGGGCAGAGTATGACAGAATGGAACTAGGATTGAGCCCCAGCGTTCGTTATGGGGTGTTAGGGAGTAGGAGAGATGGACTGCAAACTAGCAGGCGAGGGCAGGGGCAGATGGGAGAAGGTAGAGTGAGCTGTGAAGAAAAAATTGTGTGTATGTGTGTGTGTGTGAGCGTGCACATGTGCATGTGTGTGCGAGCGCCTGTGTGCCTGTGTGTGTGCACGTGCGTGCAGGCGCGAGTACGTGTGTGTGCACGTGTGCCCGTGTGCTCGAGCACGAGTGTGCGTGTGTGTGAGCACACGTGTGCACCTGTGCATGCAAGTGTGTGTGCTCGAACACAAGTGTGCACGTGAGAGAGAGAGAGAGAGAGCGCAGAAGAGCCGAGAAACACACCTACGTAGACAGGCACTGAAGAGACAGAAGGGACGGGACCGCGTGGAGAGACTTGAGACCCAATCCTGAAATAGGTGGCTTCATGGAGTGGTGTTCCATCACGGCTTAATCTGTTCTGCTGTGTGACCCTGAGAAATCTCCTTTCCCTCTCTGGACCGTGTTTACCTTGGACAGACGTGACGCTTTTGGTCATTTCTACAGAGGAAGACCCCAGGTCCAGGAGGCCAAGGGGCTTGTTCAGCGGTCAGTCTCAAGGAAGGGGTAACAGGTCTTACTGGGCATTTCCTGCGCAGGGTGCGGCGGCGGCGGGGTGGGGTGGGGGAACCATCTGCTGCTCAGTGAGGTTCTTGAAGGGGGGTGGTGGAGGGGGTGTGGGGGTGAGGGATGGGGGTGGGGCTTGTACGTACCTGGTAGGGCTGGTTCTCCTGGGATGCAGGTGGAGGCTGGCTCTGCAAGGGAGAGGTACAGGTGAAGGGGTTCCTTGTGCCCTATAATCTTTGACCCTGTTGTTATGACATACATGCCTGGATTCAGAGTCCCCCTTGGCCTTCTGGTTATAAGCTTCCTGATTGCAGGGAGCACACCTTAGGCAGTGGGCCTGACATTTGTGGTACTCAGGTGCCGGCCAATCACATCATGAATGCTTAGCTTCTCCCTAACACGGGGTTTAAGTAGTTAGCCTGTGTGTGTGTGTGTGTGTGTGTGTTTGCTTTTTGTTTTTGTCTTTGTTTTTACATTCTCTCTCTGTCTCTGTCTGCCTTTAAAAAATATTATTATTGCCAGGCGGTGGTAGCAACACCTTTAATCCCAGCACTTGGGACGCAGAGGCCGGGGGATCTCGGTGAGTTCCAGGCCAGCCTAATCTACAGAGCGAGTTCTCGGACAGCCAAGGCTACACAGAGAGACCCTGTCTTGAAAAATAATTATTGTACGTAGGGGGCATGGCACTGTACACATATGGAGGACTGAGGATGAGTTTGTGGAATCGGTTTTCTTTGGCTTTTGTGTGGGCTGCAGCGATGGAACTCGGTTCCCAGGTCACTGGGGCAAATGTCTTTACCAGCTTCAGCTATTTCTCCAGATCCTTGTTTTCCTGAACCTTCAAAAATTTCTTTCTTTCTTTCTTTCTTTCTTTCTTTCTTTCTTTCTTTCTTTCTTTTCCTTCTTTCTTTTTTTCTTTTCCTTCTTTCTTTTTTTCAAGGCAGAGTTTCTCTATGTAGCCTTGGTTGTCCTGGACTCACTTTGTAGACCAGGCTGGCCTCGAACTCATAGCGATCCCCCTGCCTCTGCCTCTCGAGTGCTGGGATTAAAGGCGAGCGCCACCACTGCCCGACTGGTTTCTTTTAATTTTTATCAGTGTGTCTATATGTGTGAGTGTGTGTGATATGTTGCCTGTGTGTGGATGTGTGTGTCTGTATGTATATCTGTGTGTATCTGTATATGTGTCTGTGTATCTCTGTGTGTGTGTGTGTGGGTGTAACACAAGTCATGTGCATGTGGCTATCCACCGAGGGCCAGTACAGGGCATCAGGTTCCCTGGAGATGCAGTTTCAGGAGGCTGGGAGCTGTCCAATGTGGGTGCTGGGTCCTCAAAAGTAGCAAGAAAGTGCCGAGCCATCTCTCCAGCCAACTCCTGTCCCCTCCCTCCTTGTGTTGTTTTTTTGAGACAGGGTCTCAATCTAACCCAGGCTGGCCTCAAGCTAATGGCTGACAGGATTTCTCTGTGTAGCCTTGGCTGTCCTGGACTCGCTTTGTAGACCAGGCTGGCCTCGAACTCACAGAGATCCGCCTGCCTCTGACTCTAGGATTACAGGCGTGCGCCACCACACCCAGCTTCAAGTTTGACTTTAAACTCTTGATTCTCCTGCCTCCAGCGCCCATGTGCTGGGGTGGTAGTTGATAGGGAAAAGTGACTCTTTGGTGACTCTGTCTGCACATAGTGTGGCTTTTGTGAGTTGTCACCAGTGCTGGGGTGTGGCTGCCAGAATCACCCACAATCCTGCAAGTAACACCGGTAAACCCACTGTTTCACCAGCTGAACTCGGGTGGAGTCCTTGCTGTAGCTTTCGTTGGACCCTGTCCCGGGCAAAGAGACACACAAGAATTGGAGGGAGCGGCTGGCAAGAGGGCTCGATGTGGGCAAGGTGCTTGCCACAAACGCCGACTATCTGAGTTCGATTCCTCGCACTCAAACGGCGGAAGGCGAGAACTGACTCCACAATAAGTTGTCCTCTGACCTCCTCATGCATGTTGTGGCATGTGTCCCCCTTCTCCTGTCCCCCGACATACATGAAGGAAGGACAGGAAGAAAGAACGGGTGGACTGAAGAGAGGCACCCACGCACCATGGTTAACTCGGGGGAAGGGGCCTTGTGAGAAGCAAGCTCTCAGGGGATAGGACTCACCATGGCTGGGTTCACTGGCCCCATGTCACCTACGGGGGACATCAGGTAGACTGGACATGGCATCACTTCGTAGATGTTACTGTCACCTGAAGCAGAGAGGAAGGGATCCCACTGGCAGGTGACTCCTGTGGGCCAGCTCGGCCCACTTGTCCTCTGCACTCACTCAGCCCCTCAACCGACATTTGTGCAGACCCCTCCTCCTGCCACCTGTGTGCTGGGGACACAGTGGTGGCCCAGATAATCCAGGCCCTGCCCTCCTAGTACTCCAAGTCCCCTGGGGGAGGAGAGACCCATTCCCTGAGAGAACAAGGCTAGGAGTGAGTGATGGGGCACGGGGTTGAGGGGGCAGGGACGGAATATAGAAACACAGAACCAGGGCTGGACAATGGTGGCGCACGCCTTTAATCCCAGCACTCGGAAAGCAGAGGCAAATGGATCTCTGTGAGTTTGAGGCCAGCCTGGTCTACAGAGAGAGTTCCAGGACAGCCAAGGCTACACAGAGAAACCCTGTCTCAAAACACAAACAAACAAACAAACAAACCAAAAGAAAAGAAACAGAAACAGAAACAGGTGCCTGACCAGCCTGGATGTCAGGGAGGGCTACTTTGAGGAGAGGTGATCTGAGACAGCGAGAAGTGAGAGCTGGGCAGAGGCTGGAGGGGAGCCAGCCGGAGCCTGGCGAGAGAGCCTACTGTGTGAAGAACGTGAGGGACCTGAGAAGCACCCTAGGGAGACAGAAGTCTGTCCCAGGGCACTTGGGGAGCCATAGAAGGCTTCATGAGCAGGGGACTAGTTAGGAGCAGGGACCTTGTAGGTTTACAGGGGGCCTAGTCCTTTCTGATCCCCTCAGTGAGTCCAAGGGTCCCAGTGGGCTCTGACTGTGTGTGGGACTACAGACCCCTGAGTGAGAGACACAGAAAGACTGGGTGGAGCTGGGCAGTGGTGGCGCATGCCTTTAATCCCAGCACTCGGGAGGCAGAGGCAGGTGGATCACTGTGAGTTCGAGGCCAGCCTGGTCTACAGAGCGAGTCCAGGACAGCCAAGGCTACACAGAGAAACCCTGTCTGGAAAAGCCAAAAACAAAAACAAAAACAAAAACAACCTGAGTGGAAAGACATCCTCTTGGCTTACCTGATTCAGGGCTGGTGTTCATGTCTGGCTTCTGTGTAGCTGGACTCCTAGGGGTACATAGAAGAACCCTGAGATGCTGAGGTTGGGGCAGGGGACCCCAACAGCCCGGAGAGTCTGCCTCCCTGTTGCCCTGACCCTTACCCAACCTGGGGATGACAGATGGCAAGATGGGTAAAAGAGGGGATGGAGGACATAGAGGGAGGTCTGTGACCTGTACCTGAGGCTCCTCTGGTCCTTCCGGCTTCGAGTGACCAGGAGGTAGGCAATGCCACTGACAAGCAGCGACCCCATAACAAGACTTCCAATGATGGTAGCTGCCATGATCCCGGCATTGAGGGGCAGGTGTCCAGTGGCTGAGAACTGGCGCGCATCTGGGAGTCAGGGTTGTGTGAGTGAAGACGTTTGTCTGTTCTCACCTGATTATTTACTTTACAGTGCCATGCTAGGCACCCACTCCACCACTGACCCGCACTGCCAGCCCCTCACTGGGGGATTCTAGGCAGGGGCTCTACCACTGAGCCACACCCCCAGCCCCTCACTGGGGGATTCTAGGCAGGGGCTCTACCACTGAGCCACACCCCCAGCCCCTCACTGGAGGATTCTAGGCAGGGGTTCTACCACTGAGCCACGCCCCCAGCCCCTCACTGGGGGATTCTAGGCAGGGGCTCTACCACTGAGCCATGCCTCCAGCCCCTCACTGGGGGATTCTAGGCAGGGGTTCTACCACTGAGCCACACCCCCAGCCCCTCACTGGGGGATTCTAGGCAGGGGCTCTACCACTGAGCCACACCCCCAGCCCCTCACTGGGGGATTCTAGGCAGGGGCTCTACCACTGAGCCACACCCCCAGCCCCTCACTGGGGAATTCTAGGCAGGGGCTCTACCACTGAGCCACACCCCCAGCCCCTCACTGGGGGATTCTAGGCAAGGGCTCTACCACTGAGCCACGCCCCCAGCCCCTCACTGGGGGATTCTAGGCAGGGGCTCTACCACTGAGCCACGCCCCCAGCCCCTCACTGGGGGATTCTAGGCAGGGGCTCTACCACTGAGCCACGCCCCCAGCCCCTCACTGGGGGATTCTAGGCAGGGGCTCTACCACTGAGCCACACCCCCAGCCCCTCACTGGGGGATTCTAGGCAGGGGCTCTACCACTGAATCACACTTCTAGCCCCTCACTAGAAGGTTCTAGACAGGGGCTCCGCTGCTGAGCTGTATCTTCTCAGCCCCTTTTTGTAAGTTACTATTAAGTGTTATGATTTTGAGAGAGGATCTCCTATAGCCCAGACTGGCCTCAAATTTACTATATAGCTAAGGATGACCCTGGACTTCTTCATATTCATGTTCATGCCCACATGTATGCAGGGGTTGCATTTGGGTGCATGCAGGTGCAGACCGGACATTGATGTCAAGTGTCTTTCTCAGTCAATTTCTTCCTCCTGCTCCCCCCCACCCCGAAACAAGGTTTCTCTGTATAGTCTCTGGTTGTTGTGGACTTGATTTGTAGACCAGGCTATCCTCAAACTCATAGTGATCCCCCTGCCTCTGCCTCCTGAGTGCTGGGATTAAAGGCATGAGCCACCATTACCTGGCTCTACCTTTCTTTCTTTGTTTTTCTTTTCTTCTTCTTCCTCTTCCTCCTCCTCCTCCTCCTCCTCCTCCTCCTCCTCCTCCTCCTCCTCTTCTTCTTCTTCTTCTTCTTCTTCTTCTTCTTCTTCTTCTTCTTCTTCTTCTTCTTCTTCTTCTTCTTCACAGTGTCTGTCACTCAGCCTGGAGTTCACTCTCTGTCTAGGCTGAGTGGTGACCAGCAAATTCGAGGGATCCTCCTGCCTCTGAGACTTGCCCAGTCCCAGGATCATATGCAGCCTACATGTTTCTGGGGATTTAACCCAGGACTTCAAGTGTGCTAGGCCAGCACTCTGCCCACTGAGCCACATGTACAACCTATGTAAAATGTTATTTTATTTTATTTTTTGTATGTGTATGAGTGTTTTGCCTGCATGTATGTCTGCGTACCATGTGCATGCCGCGTGCTTGCAGAGGCAAGAGGGGGCATTGGATGCCCTGGAACTGGAGCTCTAGACAGTGGTGAACCATCATGTGGGTGCTGGGAACCGAGCCCGGGTCCTCTGGAAAAGCAGTCAGAGCTCTCATCTGCGAGCCATCTCCCCGAGAGCCCTGCAAATCATTTTTTAAAATCAATCATTTTTTCCCCTTTCTCGTCCCCACTTTTTCCTCCCCCCCCGCCCTTTCTGTAATTTGGAGGCAGGATTTCATTAAGTTGCCCACACTGGCTTTAGATTTTCCATCCTTCTATGTCAGTCATCTGGCTGGGCTTGCATCTCAACCCACGAAGGGCTCAAGGCCTTGGGCTGATGGTTTCTAACGTGTTCTGAGTCCTTCGTCACTTCCTCACCACTGCCCATCAGACAGGAACAGTCTCCTCACAGTAAATGGTCTCCTTTGGTAACATGTTACTTTTCTTTCTTTCTTTTTTCCCCCTGGAGACATAGTCTTTCTGTGTAGCCTTGGCTGTCCTGGACTCGCTTTGTAGACCAGGCTGGCCTCAAACTCACCGCGATCTACCTGCCTCTGCCTCCCCAGTGCTTGAAGTAAATAATTTCCAAGGTCCAGATGGAAACCGTGTCTCCCACTCTGTGTTCTTCTGTGCTATGACTTGTTTATTCTGAAAAACTTGAGGGTCTCATCTCTCTCTCTCTCTGTCTCTCGCTCTGTTTTTTTTTTTTTTTTTTTGTCTGTCTGTTTGTTTGTTTTTGTTTTTCCAGACAGGGTTTCTCTGTGTATCCCTGGCTGTCCTGTAACTCACTCTGTAGACCAGGCTGGCCTCCAACTCATTCGCCTGCCTCTGCATCCCAAGAGCTGGAATTAAAGGTGTGTACCACCACCGCCTGTCTTAGCCCTCTTCTTTGAATGTGGGACACTGTCTTGTAATCAACCATCAGTGACACTGTATAAATACAGGGATAGAGTTAGCAACAGCTGAGGAAACTGGGGTACTGCTCAGTGGTAGAGCACCTGCCTAGAATCCCCCAGTGAGGGGCTGGGGGCGTGGCTCAGTGGTAGAGCCCCTGCCTAGAATCCCCCAGTGAGGGGCTGGGGGCGTGGCTCAGTGGTAGAGCCCCTGCCTAGAATCCCCCAGTGAGGGGCTGAGGGCGTGGCTCAGTGGTAGAGCCCCTGCCTAGAATCCCCCAGTGAGGGGCTGGGGGCGTGGCTCAGTGGTAGAGCCCCTGCCTAGAATCCCCCAGTGAGGGGCTGGGGGCGTGGCTCAGTGGTAGAGCCCCTGCCTAGAATCCCCCAGTGAGGGGCTGGGGGCGTGGCTCAGTGGTAGAGCCCCTGCCTAGAATCCCCCAGTGAGGGGCTGGGGGCGTGGCTCAGTGGTCCAGCCCCTGCTTAGAATCCCCCAGTGAGGAGCTGGGGGCGTGGCTCAGTGGTAGAGCCCCTGCCTAGAATCCCCCAGTGAGGGGCTGGGGGCGTGGCTCAGTGGTAGAGCCCCTGCCTAGAATCCCCCAGTGAGGGGCTGGGGGCGTGGCTCAGTGGTAGAGCCCCTGCCTAGAATCCCCCAGTGAGGGGCTGGGGGCGTGGCTCAGTGGTAGAGCCCCTGCCTAGAATCCCCAGTGAGGGGCTGGGGGCGTGGCTCAGTGGTAGAGCCCCTGCCTAGAATCCCCCCAGTGAGGGGCTAGGGGCGTGGCTCAGTGGTAGAGCCCCTGCCTAGAATCCCCCAGTGAGGGGCTGGGGGCGTGGCTCAGTGGTAGAGCCCCTGCCTAGAATCCCCCGGTGAGGGGCTGGGGGCGTGGCTCAGTGGTAGAGCCCCTGCCTAGAACGCCCTAGTGAGGGGCTGGGGGTGTGATTTTTTTCCTCTCTCTCTCTCCTCTCTTTCTTTCTTTCTTTCTTTCTTTCTTTCTTTCTTTCTTTCTGTTTCTCAAGACAAGTTTCTCTGTGTAGCCTTGGCTCTCCTGGAACTTGTTCTGTAGACCAGGCTGGCTTCGAACTCAGAGATTCATCTGCTTCTGGCTTCTGAGTGCTAGGATTAAAGGCATGAGCCGCCACTTCCTGTCTTTTTTTTTTTTTTTTTTTTTTAGTGTATTTATTTATTCATGTGTGTGTCTGCAGCAGCAAGTGGAAGTTGAAGGAGAACTTTTGTTGCCTTGCCTTTCTTCTTTTGCTTTGCAGATCCTGTAGATCAGAACTAATCCGTCAGGTTTGGCAGCCTTTACCCCTTGATCTATCTCACTGATCCTGTTGGCATTTTTGAGACAAGGTCTTGTTCAGTTGCCCAGTCTGGCTTGGAACTCACTGTGTAGCCTAGGCTGCCTTAGAGTTCCCCACCTCCCCTGCCCAGCCTTCCCAGTGCCGAGTGACATGTATACCCCACCATACCTACGGGTTGTCTGCTTCATGGAGACCTCTCTGATGACCAGCCCCACCTCTTCCTGTGTCACCTTAGCTTATTTAATTTCCTGAGCCAGGCAAAGTACAATCCCCACATTGCCTCAGTTTCCCCATCTGTAAAATGGAGACAACACTGCCTCAGAAGCGTTTTTCCCCCCAGAAACAGGGTCTCTCTGTGTAGCCCTGGCTGTCCTGGACTCGCTTTGTAGACCAGGCTGGCCTCGAACTCACAGCGATTCACCTGCCTCCGCCTCCCGAGTGCTGGGATTAAAAGTGTGTGCCACCACTGCCCAGCTAGGAAACTTCTTTAAGTGACAAAGTAGTTACTCTATTGTAGTGGTCCTTATTCTGGTTGCAGGGTGAGGGTGGGGATGGGGGTGGGGACGAGGTTAGTTCTGGGGGGCACTTGGCAAAACCTGACACCACTGTGGTTATTGTGAGTAGCAAGAACTAGTAATGTTGCCAGGCGTGGTGGTACAAGCCTTTAATCCCAGCACTCGGGAGGCAGAGGCAGGAGGATTGCTGTGAGTTCGAGGTCAGCCTGGTCTACAAAGTTAGTACAGGACAGCCAAGACTACACAGAGAGACCCTGTCTCAAAAAACAAAAACAAAAAAACCAAACCAAACCAAACCAAAACAAAACCCAACAAGGGCTGGAGAGATGGCTCAGAGGTTAAGAGCGCTGCCTGTTCTCCCAAAGGTCCTGAGTTCAATTCCCAGCAACCACATGATGGCTCACAACCACCTACAATGAGATCTGCTGCCCTCTTCTGGCCTGCAGGTGTTACATGCAGACAGAACACTGTGTACTAAATAAATAAATCTTTTTAAAAAACCAACAACAGCAAAAAAAAAAAAAAAAAAAAAACTAGTAATGTCTAGAGCGGCTGTAGAACATCTCTGAGATGCACAGCTGTCTACCCCAAGTGGTCAATCAGCCCATCCTATTGATCAGCCCGATCTGGGAAAAGTATTCAGTTAGATGTCACTATTGCCCTCGAACCTTTCCTCTGGAGCAGCTACATCAACAAACGCTTGACCAGTGAACAAGAGGACCGAGCAATTCCTAAGGTAATCAATGGATACGGGAGTAATCAGTGCGTGGGAAGAATTAATGAAACGGAGTCTGGGATATTCATGGTCCGGTAGACAGTAGGTGCTCATCAGTGCACATAACGCCTATGAGGCAGGAGGCCGAATGCAATGGTGTTTTCACATGGCCCTTCCTCCCACTGTAGCCTTTCCACTTACCAGCCACCCGGACTTCAGCCTTGGCCTTCAGTGTCCAGGCGGGGTTCACGGTGACAGCCACTTGGTAGGTGCCGCTGTCTGAAGGCTGGGCGCCTCGAAGCAGCATGGAGCCGTTGGGGAACCCAACGATGTCTCGCTGCCCCATGGCAACGCCATCCCTCTGAGGCCGCGGTAGGCCAGGGATGTAAGAAAACAGCCTTGTGCCTCCATAAGCCTCCTCCCCCAGGTACCAGATAAAGTCCTGCACAGTGCCGGGGACACCGTGGAGCGACAGGAGAAGGTCCTGGTTCTTTTGAGGCTGCTCTGGAACCATCTGGATACGGAGAGCTGCCAGGGCGCCTTGAGGCAGCCAGAAGGCCAGAAGCAAGGCTGTGGGAAGGAATGGAGGACGCTTGAGTTTGCATGTTGGGCAGAGATGACAAACCTTCCTCTCTACACACTCTCAACTGGAAACACAGACTCTGAGGGCTGCACGTTGGAAACAATGATGAGATTGATTAGTGATGTCTACCCTAGGTGCAGGAGTAGGAACATAGGCACAGCTGCCACAGATCTGCCACCCGACTGGCAGAAGGATTTTCTGCCCTGCGATGCTATGTGGTCGGTCCCTAAACACTTGAACCCTCTGAATTTACCCATTCAACCAACATTTAAAGGCATATCTAAGCCGGGCGTGGTGGTGCATGCCTTTAATCTCACCACTTGGGAGGCACAGGCAGGTGGATCGCTGTGAGTTCGAGGCCAGCCTGGTCTACAAAACGAGTCTAGGACAGCCAAGGCTACACAGAGAAACCCTGTCTCGAAAAAGGCATATTTATTATATTATTTATTATGCCAATTATATCATAGGTCTAAAATTCCCATTTCCCTAGGTTTGTTTTCTTCTTCTTCTTCTTCTTCTTCTTCTTCTTCTTCTTCTTCTTCTTCTTCTTCTTCTTCTCTTCTCCTCCTCCTCCTCCTCCTCCTCCTCCTCCTCCTCCTCCTCCTCTTCCTCCTCCTTCTCTTCCTTTGAGATAGGGTTTCTCTGTAACCCTGACTGTCTTGGAACTTGCTCTGTAGAACAGGCTGTCCTTGGACTCAGATCAAAGGGATTGTCACCACCTTTTATTTTTATTTTTATTTTTGTTTATTTTGAGTCAAAGTTGCCTGGAACTTACTATGCAATCCAGTTCCTGCCTCAGCCTCCAAAGTGTTCCCATTACAGATATGCACCACCATGCCTGGCTCTTTCCTAGAGTTTTGCTTTTTATTTAAGACAAAGTCTTTTTTTTGTTTGTTTTTTGTTTTTTGTTTTTCGAGACAGGGTTTCTCTGTGTAGCCTTGCCTGTCCTAGACTCGCTTTGTAGACCAGGCTGGCCTTGAACTCACAGTGATCCGCCTGCCTCTGCCTCCCAAGTGCTGGGATTAAAGGAGTGCGCCACCACGCCTGGCGAGACAAAGTCTTAAGTAGACCAGGCTAGCTTTTTGATGTAGCTCAGAATGTCCTTCTACCTTCCAGATGCTGGGATTATAGGTGTGACTCACCAGTCCAGGCTCTGTCTCTAGTCCCCTCCCTCCCTCCCTCCCTCCCTCCACAGAACACAGTGCGGAAGCAAACTCTAACTCATACCCTCACAGTTCTGACACTCTAGAAAATTCCACAGATGAAATAGAGATGGAGCTGTGATGCTACTATCCTGCCCCATCTTGTCCTTCGGCCATTGAGGTAGTTTCCTCCTTACCTGAGAACATGAGGCCCTTTGAGAAGCAGCCCGGGGCCTGGGTTCGAATCTCCATCTTGCTTCCTGTAGAGAGCGCAAAGGTGCCGAGAGCCATGGTGTGGGGGTCTAGCTCTCCCAAGAGTGAAGTTCAGTGAGGCATCCCAGAGGGTGCCTCAGGACACAGCCAGGCTGTGTGGTTGCGGAGCCCCAGTATCCCCTTCCACGGTCTCCTCTCCCAGCCTCTCAAGGTGCCACCCTTGCCCAGAGATGAAGCACACACAACACTGGTTGGACCAGTCTGCCAAGGTGACTGGGGACTTCCCAGGCCTCCTCCCCAGCCCCGCCATTTCTCTTCCTTGTGGCTGGCTGTGGGGAAATGGCATGGCAGCCTCTGGTTGAGCAATCTCTCCTCCCTCCCACTACCTCCTCCAGAAGCCAGGACTGAGAAATTGAAGGTCAGGAAAGTGGGGGAGCCAGTGAGTAGCAGAGGTGTTTTATCTGTTGGGGGGTTCACTCTAAAGCTCTCAACTCTTTCTTTAAACATTTATTTAGTGTGTGTGTGTGTGTGTGTGTGTGTGTGTGTGTGTGTAGGGGGATGGGGGTGCGGGAGTTGGGGGAACAGGGGGTGGAGGGGTGGGAGTTGAGGGGTGCAGGGGTTGGGGTGGGGGATGGGGAGTGGGGGATGGAGGGTGGAGGTTAGGGGATTGGGAGGTAGAGGGGGGCTGGGGGTGGGGGAGGGGTGAGGATTTCAGGGAGTAGGGTGGGGGGTGGGGGGTGCCACCCTCCACCCTTTACCATGTGGGTCTCGGGGATCAGACACAGGTCATCAGGCTTGGTGGCAAACACCTTCACCCCCTGGAGCCATCTTCTCAGCTACCCTTAGTTCTTGTTTGTTTGGTTGTTTTAAGTGTTCATGTACTAAATCCAGCGACCGCTCCTGTGCTCAGCCTGTGACCTGCCTCCAGCCCTGTGTGTGTCACAGCCCCCACTGCAGGCCCACCCCCAGACAAGGCTGGGAGCAGAGGAGAGATGAAAACCAAGGGGACTAGGGGAGCCCCGGGGATGAGGAAGGGAGGGCTCCCTGGAGGAGGCAACCTATACTGAGGGACCTGGAACCAGGAGAGAAACAATGGGCAGGCGTGTGTCCCAGGCTGCCCCCAGCTCATGCAAAGGGACAGAGGCTGAGCTGGCCACAGATGCATCATGGGAACTGTGAAATCTGGGTCAGTGAAGCACTGGGGAGGGCTGGTAGGAGGGGCAGGCGGGTTCCCCAGTTCTGGCAGGTTTTTGAGCTCTTCCTGGACTGAGCATGGGATGGCGGGTTCGGGGCTGTTTTGACACTGAAATGGTAAGCCACATTGGCAGTTTATAAAAAATAGAAATAACTATAAAAATAAGTGATAGCAGAAGGAGGTTGGGAGGGTATGGGGGTGAGGGTGATTAAAATGTGTGTTGGGCCGGGCGTGGTGGCACACGCCTTTAATCCCAGAACTCAGGAGATCGCTGTGAGTTCGAGGCCAGCCTGGTCTACAAAGTGAGTCCAGGACAGTCAAGGCTACACAGAGAAACCCTGTTTTGAAATACTGGAAAACAACAACAAGAACAAAAACAAAACAAGGAAAAAACCGAAAAACAAAATGTGTGTTGGGGCAGCTCCATGGCTCAGCAGGTACAGGCAAAACCGGATTTAGCTCCTCAAGACAGGCACTTTCAAGAACTCGCTGGCCACATCCATTTACTGGCAATCACCTTGGGCAACGTAAACATAACATTTCCAGAACCATTCCAGAAGGTTCTATTGAAAAGAGGGGCCGGGCGTGATGGCACACGCCTTTAATCCCAGCACTCGGGAGGCAGAGGCGGGCGGATCGCTGTGAGTTCGAGGCCAGCCTGGTCTACAAAGTGAGTGCAGGACAGCCAAGGCTACACAGAGAAACCCTGTCTCGAAAAACAAAACAAACAAACAAACAAACAAAACCCCAACAAAACAAACAAACAAACAAAAAAAAAAAAAGAAAGAAAGAAAGAAAAGAAGGGAGGGGTGGGTGCAGGCGCTTCTGCTTTAGTGAAGGGTCTGGTCCAGCGCACCTTGAGTTGCTGGGGTCGGGGGTGGGGGGTGAGGAGGTTCGGTGGGGTTGGGGGGCTGGGAGTTGGGAGGGGTCAGGGAGGAGGCGCTGTGCTTGTATGTGTCTGTCATGAAGTGGTGGCAGGTGATGGGTAGCACCCCGCAGACCTCACTTTGGGGCATTCAGGAAGTGTAGCTTTTTGTGCCAGGATAACAGTCCCCACACCCCACTGGGCCAAGTAGGCAGCAAGGCCAGGAGCCCTCAGCATCTTCCCTTACCCACCAGGCTGCCCCGTGAGAACTCCGCCCCTCTATCTCACCTACTGAGAAACGAGTATCTACATCGCCCCCTCCTGTCCATGCTTGGAGTGGCAGCCAGAACTGCAGATGTCAGCAACCCGCTCATTTTAACTTTGGACCCATTTGGGCCTGCCCCACTCAAGCCCCCAGCCCTCCAAAAGAGCTGCAGCCTCCCCCCACCCCCGCTCCCACACTTTCTCGATACCTGGAAGGCTTCATGGTGGTAGCTATTGGATGGTATCCTCTATTTCAATTCTTCTCGCTGCAATCCAGTCACTTTTCTGTCTATCGTGGGGTGGGTGTGTGTTGTGTGTACACAATGTAGCAATTTTATTGTAAATTTAGAGCCGTGGTTCTCAACTTTCTTAACTCTATGAGTCTTTAATGTAGTTTCTCCTGCTGTGGTGGCCCCCTAACCATAAAAGTATTTTTTGTTGCAAGTTTAAAGATTTATTTATTATTATATACACAGTGCTCTGTCCACATAGACACCTGCCCGCCAGAGGAGGGAATCAGATCTCATTATAGATGGTTGTGAGCCAATGTGTGGTTGCTGGGAATTGAACTCAGGACCTCTGGTAGAGCAGTCAGTGCTCTTAACCTCTGAGCCGTCTCTCTAGCCCTTGTTGGAACTTTTTTTTTCCGTGTTGCAACTTTATACCTATAATTTTGCTACTGTTATAAATCATAATGAAAATCTGATCTGGCCGGGCATGGTGGCGCACACCTTTAATCTCAGAACTTGGGAGGCAGAGGCAAGTGGATCGCTGAGAGTTCGAGGCCAGCATGGTCTACAAAGTGAGTCCAGAACAGCCAGAGAAATTCTGGAGAGAGAGAGAGAGAGAGAGAGAGAGAGAGAGAGAGATATTTGGGAACCCGTGAAAAGGTCACTTGTCCCTCCAAGGGATCTTGTCCCACAGGTTGAGAATAGAGGCTGTTTTTTGCAGAGGGGCTGGAAACAGCACGGGTCAGCACCTGAGACCCGTGGCTGCTCTTTAAGAGGACCCAGCTTGTATTGCAAACACCTGAGTGGCAGCTCAAGGCTGTTACTAACTTCATTTGCCGGCATCTGGTGCCATCTTGAGGCCACTGTGGGAACTGCAATCACCTAAAGGGGCTTGCGCACATAAACATACCCAAAAGGGCTGGGGGAAAGTTAAAGTGCTTCCTTTACAAGCTTCAGGACCCGAGTTCAAGCCGCAGCACCCACATTGAAAAAAAAAAACTCATGCCGGGCGTGGTGGCGCACGCCTTTAATCCTAGCACTCGGGAGGCAGAGGCAGGCGGATCATTGTGAGTTCAAGGCCAGCCTGGTCTGCAGAACAAGTCTAGGACAGCCAAGGCTGTCTCGAAACCTTGTCTCGAAAAACCAAACCAAACCAAACCAAACCAAAACAAACAATCAAACAAAAAGCCAACTCATGTGCTGGGGGCTGGAGAGACGGCTCAGTGGTTCAGAGCACTGCCTGGGCTTCCAAACAACGTTGGGTCAATTCCCACACCTACACAAAAAACATAATTGTGCTGTGGTGTGTGCTTGTGACCCGGCAATGGGAAGGTGAGGACAGGACAGGAGGAACCCTGGGGCTGCATAGCTAGTCAGCCTAGCCGAATTGTGAGCTGCGCGCCAGCAAGAGGCTCTGTAAAACAAGATAAGTTAAAAAGCCAGATGGGCACTCACAGTATCACACACCTTTAATCCCACACTCGGCATGTAGAGGCAGGCTGACCTCTGAGTTACAGGACAGCCAGGGCTATGTAGGAAAACCCAGTCTTAAAACCAAACAAGGCCGCGGGTGGTGGTGGCACATGCCTTAATCCCAGCGCTGGGGAGGCACAGGCAAGTGCATCGCTGTGAGTTCGAGGCCAGCCTGGTCTAAAAGGTGAGTCCAGGATGAGCCAAGGTTAACACAGAGAAACCCTGACTCAAACAAAAACAAACAAGCAAAACCCCAACAACAACAACAATAAATAAATGAACGCATGATGAACATTTAGGCTATGAAAATAATATAAGAGGCAAGCGAGTGAGGCCAGAGAGAGGATGCTGCGCCGAGGACTTTCCCGTGTTTAGACGCTCATGGAAGAAGGGGTTGGCTTCTTTGCTGAGTCTGAATCTTGAAACAATGGATGAGGAGCAGACAGGTTCCCTCCTCCCCTAATCTCCCTCCCCTCCCCCCATCCCCATCCACTCCCACCTGCCCTCCAGCCAACCACACATGGCACCACAGCCTAGCCTCACAGTCAGCCCCAGCCTACTGGCCCCCAGACTTTCAGCTGCACGTGGTTGTGACACTCGAGACCCACATGATTCTTATCTTTTTATTTGTATTTTTTAAGTACCATTGAATTAGTTTGTGTGTGCCCATAGTTGCCACCACGTGCGTGGGGACCAGAGGACAACTTGTGGAGAGTCTGTGCCATCATTTGGGGTCCCAGGAATTGAACTCAGGGCTTCATGGTTGGGGACAAGTACCTTAACCTGCTGAGCCATCTCTCTGGCCAACATGACATCTTTTATTGTTGTTGTTGTTTTGTTTATGGAGACAGGGTTTCTCTGTGTAGCCCTGGCTGTCCTAGACTTGCTTTGTAAACCAGGCTGGCCTCGAACTCACAGAGATCCTCTTGTTTCTGCCTTCCGGGTTCTGGGATTACAGGCAGGCACCACTGTGCCCAACTATGATTTTTTTTTTTTTTTTTTTTTTTTTTTAGGTTTTTCGAGACAGGGTTTCTCTGTGTAATAGGCTTTGCTGTCGTAGGCTGGCTTAGTAGAGGAGGCTGGCCTGAACTCACTTAGTTTTTTTGTTTGTTTGTTTGTTTGTTTTTTCGAGACAGGTTTTCTCTGTGCAGCCTTGGCCATCCTGGACTCACTTTGTAGACCAGGCTGGCCTGGAACTCACAGCGATCCACCTGCCTCTGCCTCCCGAGTGGTGGGATTAAAGGGGTGTGCCACCACCGCCCGGCTCTGAACTCACTTAGATCCACCTGCTCTGTCTCCCAAATGCCAACCTTTTTCTTTTCCTTCTTTTAAGATTTATTTATTGCATATACAGTGCTCGCCTGTCTATACCTGGATATAGATGTCCGCCTGCACGTCAGAAGAAAGCCATCAGATCACATTACAGATGGTTGTGCCCCACCATGCGGTTGCTGGGAATTGAACTCAGGAGGTCTTCCAGAGTTCCCAGCACCCACATGGCAGCTCACCACCATATTTAACCCCAGCCCGGAGGATGTACAGATCAAGAAGACATATTGTCTCTGAACAGCAAAGCGTGTTACGTGTTGTTGGGCCTCTGTATGTCGAGGTTGGCTCTCCAGCTGATGCACATCCCACCCCCGCCGCACCTGTACGGCTTCCCCCCGTGTGAGTTCTCGCGTGGTTCTGCAAGGGGGTGCCTGCCTTGTGAAGCCCGTCCCACCACACCCCACACTTGTAAGGCTTCTCTCCGCTGTGTAATAGGCAGTGGATGGTGAGATCCCAGCTGTGGCTGAAGCCTTTCCCGCCGCTGTGGCGCCGGTAGGGTTTCTCCCCCGTGTGTACTCTCTGCTGAGTCTTAAGGCTCGACTTCTGACTGAAACCCTTGCCACAGTCCGGACACCAGGAGCGCTTTTTTTTTTTTTTTTTTTTTGGCTGGATGAGCTCTTTGTTGCATGTGGACACGGGAGCTATGTCCGGTGTCCTCGTGTGTACTGGACACAGAGGACTTACTGCCCAAGGGGACCTGCTGATGGAGTCCCAGACTGGGGCTGCCGATGAAGGCTTCCTGGCCCTGGCTGCACTGGGAGGCCTTCCGTTAGGTGTGAACACGATGCTGGGTGAGGGGTGACACCGGAAAGATGACTTTGCCACAGTCGCTGCTGCTGGGGGCTTTGTATGGCCTATACAGTATATGGTTACCATGGTAGGAAGGGCATCGGTGAAAAGGTCACTTGTCCCTCCAACGGACCTTGACCCACAGGTTGAGAATAGAGGCTGTTTTTCCCAGAGGGGCTTGAAAGACCACGGGTCGGCACCTGAGAAACGTGGCTGCTCTTTAAGAGGACCGAGATTGTATTGCAAACACCTGAGTGGCAGCTCAAGGCTGTTACTAACGTCATTTGCCGGGATCTGGTGCCATCTTGAGGCCACTGTGGGAACTGCACTCAACTACATGGGGTTGCGCACATAAACATACCCAAAAGGGCTGGGGGAAAGCAAAGTGTTTCCTTTAGAGCTTCAGGACCCGAGTTCAAGCCGCAGAACCCACATTTAAAAAAACTCGTGCCGGGTGTGGTGGCACACGCCTTTAATCCCAGCACTTGGGACGCAGAGGCAGGCGTATCATTGTGAGTTCAAGGCCAGCCTGGTCTACAAAGTGAGTCCAGGACAGCCAAGATAACAGAAAAATCCTGTCTCAAGAAAAAAAGAAAGAAAGGAAGGAAGGAAGGGA
This sequence comes from Acomys russatus, assembly GCF_903995435.1. Taxonomy (NCBI): domain Eukaryota; kingdom Metazoa; phylum Chordata; class Mammalia; order Rodentia; family Muridae; genus Acomys; species Acomys russatus. The sequence continues at coordinate 14,425,254 of NC_067155.1, forward strand.
AAGAGAAAGAAAATCTGCTTTGGGAACCTGTGAAAAGGTCACTTGGATCTTGTCCCACAGGTTGAGAATAGAGGCTGTTTTTTCCAGAGGGGCTGGAAACAGCACGGGTCAGCACCTGAGACCCGCGGCTGCTCTTTAAGAGGACCCAGCTTGTATTGCAAACACCTGAGTGGCAGCTCAAGGCTGTTACTAACTTCATTTGCCAGCGTCTGGTGCCATCTTGAGGCCTCTGTGGGAACTTCACTCACCTACGTGGGCTTGCGCACACTTTTAAACATATCCAAAAGGGCTGGGGGAAAGTTAAAGTGCTTCCTTTACAAGCTTCAGGACCCGAGTTCAAGCCGCAGCACCCACATTGAAAAAAAAAAACTCATGCCGGGTGTGGGGGCACACGCCTTTAATCCCAGCACTTGGGACGCAGAGGCAGGCGTATCATTGTGAGGTCAAGGCCAGCCTGGTCTACAAAGTGAGTCCAGGACAGCCAAGATAACAGAAAAATCCTGTCTCAAGAAAAAAAGAAAGAAAGGAAGGAAGGAAGGAAGGGAAAGAGAAAGAAAATCTGCTTTGGGAACCTGTGAAAAGGTCACTTGGATCTTGTCCCACAGGTTGAGAATAGAGGCTGTTTTTTCCAGAGGGGCTGGAAACAGCACGGGTCAGCACCTGAGACCCGTGGCTGCTCTTTAAGAGGACCCAGCTTGTATTGCAAACACCTGAGTGGCAGCTCAAGGCTGTTACTAACTTCATTTGCCGGCGTCTGGTGCCATCTTGAGGCCTCTGTGGGAACTTCACTCACCTACGTGGGCTTGCGCACACTTTTAAACATATCCAAAAGGGCTGGGGGAAAGTTAAAGTGCTTCCTTTACAAGCTTCAGGACCCGAGTTCAAGCCGCAGCACCCACATTTAAAAAAAAACTCATGCCGGGCGTGGGGGCACACGCCTTTAATCCCAGCACTTGGGACGCAGAGGCAGGCGTATCATTGTGAGGTCAAGGCCAGCCTGGTCTACAAAGTGAGTCCAGGACAGCCAAGATAACATAGAAAAATCCTGTCTCAAGAAAAAAAAAAAAAAAAAAAAAGAAAGAAAAGAAAAGAAAAAGAAAGAAAGAAAGGAAAATCTGCTTTGGGAACCTATGAAAAGGTCACTTGGATCTTGTCCCACAGGTTGAGAATAGAGGCTGTTTTTTGCAGAGGGGCTGGAAACACCACGGGTCAGCACCTGAGACCCGTGGGCTGCTGTTTAAGAGGACCCAGCTTGTATTGCAAACACCTGAGTGGCAGCTCAAGGCTGTTACTAACTTCATTTGCCGGCATCTGGTGCCATCTTGAGGCCACTGTGGGAACTTCACTCACCTACGTGGGCTTGCGCACACTTTCAAACATACCCAAAAGGGCTGGGGGAAAGCTAAAGTGTTTCCTTTACAAGCTTCAGGACCCGAGTTCAAGCCGCAGCACCCACATTTAAAAAAAAAACCTCATGCCGGGCGTGGTGGCTCACGCCTTTAATCCTAGCACTCGGGAGGCAGAGGCAGGCGGATCATTGTGAGTTCAAGGCCAGCCTGGTCTGCAGAACAAGTCTAGGACAGCCAAGGCTGTTTCGAAACCTTGTCTCGAAAAACCAAAAAAAAAAACAAAAACAAAAAAACCAAAAAAAAACCACCCCAAAATAACAAAACAAAACAAACAAACAATCAAAAAGCCAACTCATGTGCTGGGGGCTGGAGAGACTGCTCAGTGGTTCAGAGCACTGCCTGGGCTTCCAAAGGACCCGGGTTCAATTCCCACACCTACACAAAAAACATAATTGTGCTGTGGTGTGTGCTTGTGACCCGGCAATGGGAAGGTGAGGACAGGACAGGAGGAACCCTGGGGCTGCATAGCTAGTCAGCCTAGCCGAATTGTGAGCTGCAGGCCAGCAAGAGGCTCTGTAAAACAAGATAAGTTAAAAAGCCAGATGGGCACTCACAGTATCACACACCTTTAATCCCACACTCGGCATGTAGAGGCAGGCTGACCTCTGAGTTACAGGACAGCCAGGGCTATGTAGGAAAACCTAGTCTTAAAACCAAACAAGGCCGCGGGTGGTGGTGGCACATGCCTTAATCCCAGCGCTGGGGAGGCACAGGCAAGTGCATCGCTGTGAGTTCGAGGCCAGCCTGGTCTAAAAGGTGAGTCCAGGATGAGCCAAGGTTAACACAGAGAAACCCTGACTCAAACAAAAACAAACAAGCAAAACCCCAACAACAACAACAATAAATAAATGAACGCATGATGAACATTTAGGCTATGAAAATAATATAAGAGGCAAGCGAGTGAGGCCAGAGAGTGGATGCTGCGCCGAGGACTTTCCCGTGTTTAGACGCTCATGGAAGAAGGGGTTGGCTTCTTTGCTGAGTCTGAATCTTGAAACAATGGATGAGGAGCAGACAGGCTCCCTCCTCCCCTAATGTCCCTCCCCTCCCCCCATCCCCATCCACTCCCACCTGCCCTCCAGCCAACCACACATGGCACCACAGCCTAGCCTCACAGTCAGCCCCAGCCTACTGGCCCCCAGACTTTCAGCTGCACGTGGTTGTGACACTCGAGACCCACATGACTTTCTTATTTTATTTGTATTTTTTAAGTACCATTGAATTAGTTTGTGTGTGCCCATAGTTGCCACCACGTGCGTGGGGACCAGAGGACAACTTGTGGAGAGTCTGTGCCATCATTTGGGGTCCCAGGAATTGAACTCAGGGCTTCATGGTTGGGGACAAGTACCTTAACCTGCTGAGCCATCTCTCTGGCCAACATGACATCTTTTATTGTTGTTGTTGTTTTGTTTATGGAGACAGGGTTTCTCTGTGTAGCCCTGGCTGTCCTAGACTTGCTTTGTAAACCAGGCTGGCCTCGAACTCACAGAGATCCTCTTGTTTCTGCCTTCCGGGTTCTGGGATTACAGGCAGGCACCACTGTGCCCAACTATGGTTTTTTTTCTTTTTGTTTAGGTTTTTCGAGACAGGGTTTCACTGTGTAATAGGCTTTGCTGTCGTAGGCTGGCTTAGTAGAGGAGGCTGGCCTGAACTCACTTAGTTTTTTTGTTTGTTTGTTTGCTTTTTTGAGACAGGTTTTCTCTGTGCAGCCTTGGTTGTCCTGGACTCACTTTGTAGACCAGGCTGGCCTGGAACTCACAGCGATCCACCTGCCTCTGCCTCCTGAATGCTGGGATTAAAGGGGTGCGCCACCACGCCCGGCTCTGAACTCACTTAGATCCACCTGCTTCTGTCTCCCAAATGCCAACTTTTTTCTTTTCCTTCTTTTAAGATTTATTTATTGCATATACAGTGCTCGCCTGTCTATACCTGGATATAGATGTCCGCCTGCACGTCAGAAGAAAGCCATCAGATCACATTACAGATGGTTGTGCCCCACCATGCGGTTGCTGGGAATTGAACTCAGGAGGTCTTCCAGAGTTCCCAGCACCCACGTGGCAGCTCACCACCATATTTAACCCCAGCCCGGAGGATGTACAGATCAAGAAGACAAATTGTCTCTGAACAGCTGAAATTCTGGCTGGAGACATCTTTGTGTCTCAGCGCTGTTCCCGTGCAGGTGGGTCAGCAAAGCGTGTTACGTGTTGTTGGGCCTCTGTATGTCGAGGTTGGCTCTCCAACTGATGCACATCCCACCCCCGCCGCACCTGTACGGCTCCACCCCCCTTCCCGTGTGAGTTCTCGCGAGGTTCTGCAAGGGGGGGGGGTGCCTGCCTTGTGAAGCCCGTCCCACCACACCCCACACTTGTAAGGCTTCTCTCTGCTGTGTAATAGCCAGTGGATGGTGAGGTCCCAGCTGCGGCAAAGCCCGCCCCCAGAGGGGCACACTTCCACCACAAGGCCACCCCTGGTAGGACCATCCCCCAGGGGCCAAGCGTTCAAACACATGAGCCTATGAACCACCCCTATTCAAGCTACAACCGCCACTTCTCTCTCGTGCCCTGCGCATCTGTTAGCTGTGCGGAGCTCAAGGTCTGGCCGAAGACATTTTCACGTCTCAGCCAGTCTCGGAGCTGCTCCTTTGAAGCAGCAGTGTGTGTGACCTGTTGACTTCTTTCATGTCTGCAGCCAGGATCAGCAGGGGGTCTCCCCTGGTCAAATTCCATTTTTATGAATTTGGATGGCATCCAGTGTTTGTTTTCTGCTGTTGAGACAGAATCACCACCTCTCCCCTGGTGCAACGCATACACGTCCTGTCTTCCATTCTGATATGAGACATTAATATACACGGGCTGATTTAGTTCAGCAGTTTCCCCTCACAATCCAATGTTTCTCAACAACTATTATTTTTACTCAATACTTTTATTAACATTTTTAAAAATTAGTCCCATAATTGCCATAACTCCCAAGAAATGTCTAATTATAGAATCAGTTTTTTACAACTTAAAGCAGTTGCCCATTGAAATCCCGAATGTGTCCATGGTATGGTGCACAGGTTTGAATTTTTCAAACTATGAAATGAAATCTAAGAGCCTGGCGTGGTGGCGCACGCCTCTAATCCCAGCACTCAGGAGGCAGAGGCAGGAGGATCTCTGTGAGTTCGAGGCCAGCCTGGTCTACAAGTGAGTCCAGGAGAGCCAAGGCTACACAGAGAAACCTTGTCTCAAAAAAAAAAAAAAAAAAGAAAGAAAATCTATCCATTTGCCAAATTTGATTTCTTTGATTACTTTCTGGGTCCTCACTGCAAATAACAGGGTTTGGTTATGTAAGGAACAAGTAGAACATTTTCTTATTTCTTTGGCTTGTCAGCAGAAAAACCTTTTTTTTAAAGCCGGGCGTGGTGGCACACGCCTTTAATCCCAGCACTCGGGAGGCAGAGGCAGGCGGATCGCTGTGAGTTCGAGGCCAGCCTGGTCTACAAGTGAGTCCAGGACAGCCAAGGCTACACAGAGAAACCCTGTCTTGAAAACAACAACAACAAAAATCCCCAACAAACAAAAAGAGCACTACCTGCTCTTCCAAAGGACCTGGGCTCAATTCCCAGCACCTACATGGCATCTCACAACTGTCTGTAACTCCAAGATCTGACACCCTCACACCAATGCGCATAAATTAAAATTAAATACAAACAAACAAAGAGTATCCACTCTAAAATACTATCTTCCCTTTGCACGCATCCAGTAGAATGAGTTAAGGGCACAATAGCCAAAGTCCAATCTCCTGTGAAGTCTCCTGAAGCCTCTGGGTTTTGGGGGAACTTTCAACAATCAACAGAAGGGAGCCTACTTGACTTCGGAACACACCTAGCAATTCCCTGCCGTGTGGAGCCTCTGGTGGTTGACAAGACACGATTTTTGTACAAAGCCCTTGTAGCAGATGCTGCAGACGAAGGGCTTCTCCCCGGTGTGGGTGCTCTGGTGTGCATGGTAGGACGAGGCCTGACGGAAGCCCTTCCCACACCGCTGACACGTGTAGGGTCTCTCTCCCGTGTGGATTCTCTTGTGAGTAGTAAGTGTCGAGCTCCACCTGAACTCCTTCCCACACTCCTCACACTTGTAGGGCTTCTCCCCAGTGTGAACTATCAGATGGACTTGGAGACTGTACCTCCATCCAAAGGCTTTCCCACACGTGTCACACTTGTAGGGCTTCTCCCCCGTGTGCACCCTCTGGTGGGACAGGAGTTGTGCGGCCTGAATGAACTGCTTTGGGCATGCTGTGCATTTGAACGGCTTCTCTCCCGCGTGGCCTTTCTGATGAGTCTGCAGAGTTTTGTCGTCCGCGAAGCCTTTCCCGCACTCCTTGCATGTGAAGGGTTTCTGTCCAGCGTGGACTCTCTGGTGATTGTGAAGATTCACGCTCCAGGTGAAGCCTTTCCCACACACGTCGCACCTGTACGACTTTTCCCCAGCGTGCATGCTCTGGTGCTTTTGAAAACTTAAGCTCCAACTGAAGCATTTCCCACAGACACTGCAGCAAAATGGCTTCTTTGCTGTGTGGACCCTCTGGTGCTTTCGCAGACTTGTGACTGCGGTGAAACCCTTCCCACACTCTCCGCATTTATGTGGCCTCTCTCCTGTGTGCACCCACTGGTGGTGGGTGAGGTTGAAATTTGTGCTGAAGCGCCTTCCACACTGGTCACACTTGTGTGGTTTCTCCGCAGTGTGGACTCTCTGGTGGTTGTAAAGCCCCGAGTAACAGCTGAAGCCTTTGCCGCAGCCTCCGCACTTGTACGGCTTCTCCCCCGTGTGGGTTCTCCGGTGGACCTGGAGGTATTGGCATGCTCTGAAGCCCTTCCCACACACCTCACACTCGTAAGGCTTCTCTCCGGTGTGCACTCGGCGGTGGATTTTGAGGTTGGAGCTGCGGCTGAAGCCTTTCCCGCAGCTGTCACACCAGAAGGACTTCTCCCCCGTGTGCACTCTCCGGTGAGCCTGGAAGGTTGATCTGTAAGAGAAACCCTTGCCACAGTCCTGACACCAGTAGCGCTTTTTTCCTGGATGAGTGGGGACACTGGAGCTACGCCTAGTGTCCCTGTGTGTGCTAGGTACAGGGGACTCCTTTCCTAAGCTGACCCGCTGATGGCGTTCCAGACCGCGGCTGTCGGTTACAGTTTCCTGGCCCTGGCTGCACTGGGAGGCCTTCCTTTCTGTGCCCACACGATGTCCGGTGAGGGGTGAGGTGGAAAAGATGACTTTACCACAGTCACCTCTGCTTTGGGCTTTGTCTCTTTTATGTAGCACATTATTATTATTTTGGGACATGCAAGTCAGAACGTCAACACCCGGAGCCAACAAATGTGGCTTGCTTGTCACTGGAGGCTGCGGACACTGTTTCTGATGGTTCTGTCTCTTGCCAAGATGCGTTTTACTCCGAGAACTCTGAGCTCTCCCAGAGAGAAATTCCCGACTTTCAGTATTGCTGGAAGGGTCTCTTGTGCGACTCTCAGGACAGCCATCACCCTCAGAGGCCTGGGGAGTCTCTTCTGCTCCCGTGTGGGAGGAGGGATGGCACTGCTCCAGGAAGTGAGGACCCTTTCCTTGAGTGTTTATTTCAGCTTCTCGAGTTCTGGCCAGTCTGATGACGGCATGTCTTGTCATTTGCCAGCATGGAGGCCGCCGCAGCGAAACTGACCTAAATCCTGTTTTGTGAAGAGTCTCCATCTTGTCTGGACTCTGGCTTCCTGAAGGAAGAGAGAACAGAGGTGACATGAGGAAGGATAGGGGACACTGAGGGCCTGAATGCTCATTTTTCTTTCTGGAAATATTAAGTAGAGAAGAGCATCACAGATGAATGTCTGAGAGCAGTGAGGAACAAAGATCTACACAGAGAGCGTACACAAGAAGAGCATGGTGGGAAATCTGCACTGAGAGCACGAGTGAAGACCCACGGTCGCCTTTGGCCCCTGCTCAGTGCCTGCCCCGAGGCCCCTGCGTAACCGCACAGAGAACGGGAAGGGAACAGCTCTCGGCGTCTGGGCGTGTTTCCTTGAGGGATGGTGTGAGCTGAGGTACACATGGAGCTGACTCCTTGAGACTGAAAGGAGCAGAGAAAACCAGACCCGCCTGGTTCTAACCTGCCTGGCAGGTGACACAAAGGCTGATGTGGTTCACCCGATTCCGAGCCAAGGTGACAGAGTGTACATGGGAAAGTGCGAGGAGCACTGGAGCCTGGCGGGACAAGGCAAGGCGTACGGGGGTTCCAGGAAACAGCCAAGGCCCAGAAGCCAACGCCCAGCTTGAGGCTGGCACTGTGTTTAAGAGCACACGCGTGTAGGCACAGGCTGGAATAACTGCAGCACACAAGTTCGCTTGGAAACTACAGGAAGAGAAGTAAACAGTCTAGAAGGCAAGGCTTAAAACCCGCCTGCTGAAAAAACAAAACAAAACAAAACAAAACAAAAACCCCGCCTGCTGGGTAAGGAAGGGCTTCTCTGGGGAAGAGGCAGACTGCAAGGGCAGAAGCCAGTGGGCTTCCTTAAAATTCCTGCTCTGCAGACTAAGACTGCCCGGCTCACTGAAAAACCGAGGGAAGGGGCTCAAAACGCCAAGGGAGGCCTCAGCTGCCAACTTAACGCAGCAGATGTCCTGAAGGAATAACAAAGCTGGCAACACTATCCGACAGGTCCCCCAAGGAAATGAGAAAATCCCCCAAGAGTGAACTATTAGGACCGGAAGCACTGAAGGGGAAGCGAACAACTTCTGAAGCTAAAAACAGTAAGAAATTAAGTAGACGATCCAATGATCTTGGGTTGTGGCTCGGTAGCTTCCATGACACACTGAGAAAGGTTAATGTCAGTGGGAGAAAGAGGTAGAGGAACGGGGCTTCTGGGAAGAAGGATGTTCTTTTGAGAAACAGGAAATGCACTCTGTGGATAGACGTCTCTGCAGCTGTACAAGCGCCACAGGCTGTATGGAGCCCTTGCTCACAGTGTGCAAACACTTGGGATATTGGTGTATGTCACCACAGGCTGTATGGAGCCCTTACTCACAGTGTGCAAACACTTGGGATATTGGTGTATGTCACCACAGTCAAAACTAAATATGTGGTAGCAGATCTGGTGGTGCTCAGACACAAGCAGAGGCAAGTGCAGAATGTGCAGAGCGAGTTGGAGACACATGTAAAGCTGCCCCTCAGAGCACGGCCTGCGAGGACTCCTGAGCAGACAAATGCAGAGGGAAAGAAAGAGAGAGGGAGGGGGGAGAGACAAGAGATAGAGAGACAATGCCGGGCGTGGTGGCGCACGCCTTTAATGCCAGCACTCTGGAGGCAGAGGCAGGTGGATCTTTGTGAGGCCAGCCTGGTCTACAACGTTCTGCGTCCAGAACGGTCAAGGCTACACAGAGAAACTCTGTCTCAAAAAACCAAAAAAAAAAAAAGAGAGAGACAGAAAGACAGACAGACATGGGGTACCTGTCAGACACAGTGGATGAAGCCCATCACCCTAGGGATTGGGAAGCTGAGGCAGGAGGATCACAAACTGCTGGGCAATCCCGGCCTACACTGCAAGACTTCACCACAAAACAAATAACTGGAAACAACTTGATTTTACTGAGTGAAAACGGAGGCCAACGGTCTGATGTGTAAGCAGAGCGATGAGACGCGGCAGCCGTCGGGGGAGGAAGCACCCCACACAGGCGCAGAAGCTGCTCTTACCTGTCTGGGTCAAGGGACACAAGAAATCGGCTGTGCAAACTCCCTGCAGCTAAGGAGAGCCTCTGAGGTGAGGCGTGTGGCAGGGGTGTCCCTGCACGGAGGACCAGGGAGGCCACTGTGTGACGGTGAAGCCTAGATTCTCTCGGAGACCACAAGGCGTGTCCACGCCCACGTCAGAGGCGTGGGATACCTGGCACGAAGAGGTGCAAACAGGAAGTGTCATATGCCACAGACTGAAGGGAGCTGCAGACCTGAGACCCGCTCTGCCGCCAGAGTGGTGCGTGGAGATTGGAGTTTTTGCTCCTGGATTTTGCTCGTGTTTTGGTTCAGCGTTTGCTCACTGTGTTCCCCTTCCTCCCTTTCAGAATGGTAGAGTCTGTGCCACTGCACGTTGTGTTGTGTCATCTGCCTTTTAATTTTCATTTTACAGAAGGTTACAGTTAAGAGACTGTGCGAGTCTGAGGACAGACTGAACTCTGGAGACAGGGTTGAGACTGGGATACACTACTGGGACTTTTTGTGGTGGGATTGAAATTATTTTGCATTCTGATCTGGCTATAGCCTGTGGGGAGCAGGGAATATGGTGGTTTGAATAGGTATAGCCCTGCCCCCCACCCCCAGACTCATGTGTCATAGGGAGTGGTGAGGCTTGACAGGGATCAGGAGGTGTGGCCTTGTTGGAGGAAGTGTGTCCCTATGGGTGGCCTTTGGAGTTTCAAATACTCAAGCCAGGCCCAGTGTCTCTCTCTTCCTGCTGCCTGCAGATGAGGATTAGACCGGCTCAGAGGTTAAGAGCATGGGCTGCTCTTCCAAAGGTCCTGAGTTCAATTCCCAGCAACCACATGGTGGCTCACAGCCATCTATAATGAGATCCTCTGGCGTGCAGGTGTACACGCAGGCAGAACACTGTATATGTAATAAATAAATACATCTTTAAAAAAATATTAAAAAAAAAAAAAAAAGACCTCTCTGTGACCATGTCTGCTGCATGCTGCCGTGTTCCTACCATGATGATAATGGACTAAACCTCAGAAATAGTCAACAAGCACCAATCAAATGATTTCCTTCATAAAAGTTGCCATGGTCAAGATTAAGACACATATATGCACACACACACACATACACACACACACACACACACGTGCACACACACTCATAAATAATGGTTCACAAATAACCCTACCTAAGACCCAGGACTTTGAGAACCATCTAGAACACACATGTATGTGTAAAACACAAAGTAAGTAAACCAAAAGGGAAAGCAGTGGCGTGTAATCAGGACACATGTGAATGTCTGACATTGCCAAGGGGCGCAAGTGCCATCCTCACCCACGGACAGAAGGTTGTTGAAGGTGTCTGTCATCACGTCATGGTACAGCTTCCTCTGGGCAGCATCCAGCAGCCCCAGCTCCTCCTCACTGAAGACCACGGCCACGTCCATGAACGTCACCGCCTCCTGTGACAGCAAACACAGGCCACCTCAGTTTCACACCCAATGTCACTACGACCTGAGCAACTGTTTACACAGCACCTATTGTCTTAGGAACGAAGACAACTGCTAGGATGAAACACCATGACCAAAGGGCTCCAAGTTCCTGTCCTGATTTCCTTCAGTGAAGCACAGCAACGCAGAGGTGTAAACCAAATCAACTCTTCCCTCCCCAGCTTGCTTTTTGGCCATGGTGTTTGTTGCGTCAAAGAAACCCAAACACAGGCAGGCTTTAATCTTAGCACTCCGCAGGCAGAGGTGGCAATCCTTTTTTCCAGAATTTCTCTCTCTTTATCCCACCTATCTCCTTTGCCCTGCCCAGGTGAGATGGCTTTTTATTAAACAAAAGGTCAGTCACACATAGAAGTAGTAATTAACATCAAAATATATCAGATCATCCCCCAACAAGCGCACATGCACGCAGAGGCTGGAGGATATCCTCTGGTGTCTTTCCTCAGGAGTTGGCCACATTTTATTGTTTTTGAGTCAGGGTCTCTCAGTGGCCTGGAACTTGCCCAGTAGGCTAGGATGGCTGTCAGTGAACACCCGGGATCTGCCTGTCTCCACAGAGTCCTGGAAACAGGAGACTCTGCTTCAACAAGGTAGAAGAAAGACCGACTCCCAAAAGCTGACCTCTGACATCTACATGCATGCCTTGTCATGCCATAACCAACCCCCTCACACAACAGTAATATAAAATCTTACAACAAAGAAGAAGAAGGAGGAGGAGGAGAAACAAGCCCACTGGAGCATGGAGAACTCACACTTATTTCAAAAATAAAGTAAGTCAAACTGTGGAGGAAAATGATGCTACTTTTTGTTTGTTTGTTTTTTGTTTTTTTGAGACATTGTTTCTCCCTGTAGCCTTGGCTGTCCTGGACTCACTTTGTAGACCAAGCTGGCCTCGAACTCCCAGCGATCCACCTGCCTCTGCCTCCCAGGAGCTCGGATTGAAGGCATGCGCCATCACTCCTGGTCCATGATGTCACTTTTAACATGTAAGTAAACTTAAGGTTTTTTTTTTTTTAATGTATGCCACGTGTCAGTGTGTACATGTGTGTGCAGGTGCCCTGGGAGGCCGGAAGAGGGCCCCAGAACCTCCGGATTTACACTTAAAGGCATTTGCAGCTATCAGGTGTGGGCACTAGGGACCAAAATAACCCAGTGTTTTCAACGAACGATCCATCGGTCTCTCCGTTCCCACTTTCTCTATTTCCAAATCTATTTATCCTTTTACACTTTCACATGTGCAATATACTTGGAGCACATGTTCCCCTCACACTGTCACGCAGTTCAGTGTGGCTCAGCTGCACAGTGCTTGCCCAGCATGCAGGGTCCTGTTTTCAGTCCCTAGCACTGGGGGGAGTGGGGGAAGCCACCGACTTACCTGTGACTTGGTCATTGCTCTCTTCTTCTCTTTGACACAAGGCAGGGCTCTGGGAAGCAAGCTGGGGGGAGGAAGGGCTTCATGAGAGCATGGCTAGGACAGTCAGTCCACATGGCTGCCTCAGCCTTCCCATCAGCCCCAAACGCTGGCATTCCAAGTCTGTGTGCCCAGACCTGGTTTTTCTACCCACTTCCTGTTAACCGGGAGTGTCAGCCTGCAGGTTACCAAGCTGTCCTTGCCTCAGCTCAATCACAGCAGTGGGTTAGGAAAGCCCACGTTCTACACCTATTTCCATTTCTAAGAGTTCAAGGCACCATCATTACCTTTACAAAGCTGCCTGTTGTGGGCGGCTTCCCAGAGAAACAAATCTTTAAGAACCCCAGAACTCTGTGAGGAACACTGTCACGACTGACCCCACTTTTAGAAATAGTCTGTTCAATGTAACGGCTTCCTTTTTTGTTTGTTTGTTTTTCGAGACAGGGTTTCTCTGTGTAGCCTTGGCTGTCCTGGACTCGGTTTGTAGACCAGGCTGGCCTCCAACTCACAGCGATCCGCCTGTCTCTGCCTCCAGAGTGCTGAGATCAAAGGCGTGTGCCACCACGCCCAGCCCCACGTGACAGCTGTCTTACATAATTGTTTACTTAGGAGTGAAAGCCCCCCTTCCCTGTGTCTCTCCCTCTAAAATGTTTCCTAGTAAACACTGCTCACCTGCAGAATCCTCCTCCACAGTCTCTTTTCCAACCTGCATGAAGATAATGAGCAATAAAAACCTAAATCCTCTCTAAAAAAGGGGAGTTTGTCCCTGAGAGATGGCTCAGAGGGTAAAGGTGACTGCCGCCCAGCCTGACCGCCTGAGTTCGAGTCTCTGGACACCACGGGAGGGAAGGAGAGACCCGAAATCGTCTTCTCACCTCCTCCTTACACAAGCTGTGGCACGCCCACCTCTCTAAGTAAATAAACAAATGAAAAAAAAGAAAAAACCTAGAGTTTGGTCCGGCGTGGTGGCGCACGCCTTTAATCCCAGCACTCGGGAGGCAGAGGCAGGTGGATGCCTGTGAGTTTGAGGCCAGCCTGGTCTACAGAGTGAGTCCAAGACAACCAAGCCGAGGATACACTGAGAAACTCTGTCTCGAAAAACTAAAATAAGCCCCACCCCCCACCAAAACCAGCGCTGCACACCACTTAAGGCGTCAGGGCACCGGCCTCCGTCCCCACAGCTCCTCTCCAGGCTCCGTGGGAAGCCAGACTCTCCCGGGGGCTCCACAAGCAGCTGAGATGGTCCAGGAATCCCGGGCAGCGCCGCCTCAGGCAGAGCCCAGCAGAGAGGACCCGGCCGCCGCCCCCGCCGCCCCGCTTCTCCCCGGGCCGCAGACTCGGTCCCCGAGGGGAGACACCGGGAGCACGAGCGCGCACGAAAGGCCACGGAATGCTTCAGTTCCTCTCACCTCACCATGAACCATTCCTCACAGTCGCAATTCGCGGGAGCGGAAGTGACATCAGCCACCGCTGGCGCCGGAACTACAATTCCCAGAATGCCTCAGCGGAAGCGCCTAGCTCTGATACTTTTCCGGGACTACATTCCCCAGAAAGCTAAGGTGTCGCTAAGTCTGAGCAGTTTTAACCAGCATGAAAGTCAGTAAAATTCGCCTTTTGGGAGCTCGCTCTCCCGGGTTGCTTTTCCATTTGTTCGTTTGAAGTGCCATGAAAGCCAACTATGCATACTTTGGTGTTGGTTTTGGTTTTTGTTTTTTTTTTCCGAAACAGTTTGTCTGTGTAGCCCTGGCTGTCCTGGAACTTATTCTGCAGACCAGGCTGGCCTTGAACTCACAGAGATCCGCCTGCCTCTGCCTCCCGAGTGCTGGGATTAAATGCGTGCGCCACCAGCTGTGGTTCGGTAAATATTTTTCAGTTTAAACATTGTGGTTTGAATGAATTGAGTAATTTTTTTTTATCATGCTGGCTGCCAGTTCGTTTGTTTTTCTCTTCCATCGCAAACATAGTTGAGCCCACTTAGTGTTTAAACCATATGTATACATATATATAATTGTAATGTTTAGCTCTGTTATTTCCATCTAAAGGTACTGGCCTTTCATCCACAGCTAACAGAGATTTATTCTGTTCCTAAAACTTAGATTTTAAATTAGAACCTGCCTAAAGCCAGTAGAAATCAAGGAAGAATATTTTTTTCTTTTTAGATTTACTTTTCCTGCAGCCTTCAGAGGCCAGAAAAGGGCATAAAACCCGGAACTGGACTTACAGGTGGTTGTGATCCACTCTGTATGGTCACTAGGAACCCAGCCTGGGTCCTCTGCAAGAGCTCTTAACCAATGAGCCTCCTCTCCAGTCCCAAGAATTTTCTTTCAAGATGATGCTGGCCTTGAACCCAGGGCCTTTCAAACGTTAAACACATGCTCTACTGCTGAGCTAAGCCCCCAGACCATCAGTCCTAAGTAAGGATTCTGTTTTTGTCCTGGGCCTGGTGGCGCGCGCCTTTAATCCCAGCACTTGGAAGGCAGAGGCAGGTGGATCTTTGTGAGTTCAAGGCCAGCCTGGTCTGCAGACGATTACCTTGTATGCCCTTCTTGGACCTGCATTCACTCATCCAATGGCGTCACTTACCACAGACTCTGCAGTCCCCTGAAAGGGTTCTTTTTGGAGAAAACATTGTAGCCAGAAATGGCTTGTTCTTTTCTCTGGCAGACAGTATTGTATTTATCACAGTTACTGCACTGGACACTTTGAGATCTGACTATGTAAGTACAAATGTCAAACACAGCCGGAGGCAGAGGCAGGCGGGTCGCTGTGAGTTCGAGGCCAGCCTGGTCTACAAAGACAGTTCCAGGACAGCCAAGGCTACACAGAGAAACCTTGTCTCAAAAAACCAACCAACCAACCAAACAAATGCCAAACACATTCCAGGCTGGGATGAGGCTGTCAGGGAGGCTACAGATGACTTTGCTGATTCAGCAAAGCCTGTTCGTGGTTTGTTTGTTTGTTTTTTGCTTTGAATCATTAATGATCTCTGCTGTGTGAGAACCATAACTCATGAGAACCCTCCATTACCATAGGTTACTTTGTGTTGCCTTAGGGGTTAATACACTCAGAACAAATATAAACTTAAAAAAATGGTTAACCACTGTACGTGGGATAGATGTCTCAGCGGTTAAGAGGGTATTCCTCAGATTACAGAGCACCCAAGGTTGGTTCTCAGCACCCACACTGGGACAGCTCACAGCCACATATAACTTTAGTTGCAGGTGATCTAGTGCCCTCTGGATCTTTCTGAAGCAACTGTATGTACACACACACACACAAAGACAGACAGACAGACAGATAGAGACAGAGACAGAGGGGAGGATAATAAATCATAACAAATATTAAAGCTAGTAAACAAAGTAATTGTGTTTTGTATACAAAGCTCTCTCAAGGCTAGAAAGATAGTTCACCAGGACTAAGTTCCCAGCATCTACTTGATGGCTCAAAACTGTTTAAAAAAAAAACAAAAACAAAAACCAAAAAAAATTCCAGTCCCAGAAGATCCACCACCCTCTTCTGCCCTCCATGGGCACCTCATGCACACAGTGCACAGACATATTGTTGAAGGCCGGATCGATCCAGGGCTTCCTCAGAGGCCCTCATGAAAGGACGAAAGAAACCCAGTCCTGTGTCCTTACTCTGGTGCCAAATTGGCAAGGCAGGTCTGGGTCTGTTTTCTGGGCCTCCAAGGAGTTAAGGGTTTAGTTCCTGGGAACCTGGCTCTTCCCCCTGAAGAGACTGGAATTACAAATTCCAAGGTGCAATGCTCTTGAGATACCACGTTCCCCTTGTGCTGAGATACCAGAAGAACTAAAATTGGATTTCAGGGTAACTGGGACAAAGGTTAAGAAATAGGCTTACAGTTGAGCTGGGTGTGGTGTGCTGTGATCCCAACACTCGGGAGGCAGAGGCTGGCGGATCACTGTGAGTTCAAGACCAGCCTGGTCTGCAAAGTGAGTCCAGGACAGCTAAGACCCTGTCTCGAAAAAAAAAAAAAAAAAAAAGAAAAGAAATAGGCCCACAAGAGATAATCTGGCCAGCTGCAAAGAGCAGCCCCCACCAGAGATAACATTACCTAGTGACTGACTCAAAGGGTCCCACCAGAGATAGAGTTGATAAGAGACCCAGTTTCATGGCCACAACCGACCCATGGGTCGGTTAAGCTATGGGTGATCTTGGTGCCCTTTTCTGCTTAAAAGACATTGAGAGGGGGGCTGGAGAGATGGCTCAGTGGTTAGGAGCGCCGCCTGCCCTTCCAAAGGTCCTGAGTTCAATTTCCAGCAACCACATGGTGGCTCAAAACCATCTGTAATGTGATATGGCGCCCTCTTCTGGCGTGGAGGTGTACACGCAAGCAGAGCACTGTATACGTAATAATAAATCTTTAACAAAACAAAACAAAACAAAACAGCGGGGTGTGGTGGTGCATGCCTTTAATCCCAGCACTTGGGAGGCAGAGGCAGGTGGATCACTGTGGGTTTGAGGCCAGCCTGGTCTACAAAGTGAGTCCAGGACAGCTAAGGCTACACAGAGAAACCCTGCCTCAACCCCCCCCCCCCAAAAAAAAAAAAAAAAAAAAAAGAATTACATTAGTGTCCAGTCCTTTGTATTTGGGAACTGTGTAACCACTACTCTACCATCTATCTAACCGTGGTGAGTTCAGAGTGCTGTACTTAAATCACTTTCTATCATAGCTTGCATTTATCACCCTGAAAATATCTACGTAGAACTAAAAATATCATTTAAAAACATCTTCTTAACTCATACACCACTTAAAGCTTAGCTGTGAGACTCTAACTCTCTAGTCTTCAACCCCATCAGAGACTTGAGAAGGAATAAATATTACCTGAGTATGTAGGCAGTGCAAACAGCTTCCAAAACTATAGAAATGACAGAGACGGCTGGCTGCCTGGACACCTACCTAAATTTTCTCTCTAACGCTAGAGAATCCATCTTCACCC
This sequence comes from Acomys russatus, assembly GCF_903995435.1. Lineage (NCBI taxonomy): Eukaryota > Metazoa > Chordata > Mammalia > Rodentia > Muridae > Acomys > Acomys russatus. The sequence goes on from NC_067155.1 coordinate 14,442,249, forward strand.
TTCAGGCCCAGTGTATGACAGAATTATTTTTTAATTCATTTCTTATTTTTTAAAAAATATTTATTATGTATACAATGCTCTGCCTGCGTGTACCCCTGCAGCCCAGAAGAGGGCGTCATATCACATTATAGATGGCTGTGAGCCACCATGTGGTTGCTGGGAATTGAACTCAGGACCTCTGGAAGTGCAGTCAGTGCTCTTAACTGCTGAGCCATCTCTCCAGGCCCAGATTTATTTATTTATTAATTATTTCTTTTTTAAACAGGAATTATGAAGGACTTGCCTAGTTTGACCTCTCAAAGCTTAGTAGTTGACTTCTCTGTGTGTAGTCTATCCAGCATTTTGTCTGCAGTTGAAGCCAGGGCTGTTTCTTGTCCTGCAGCTAGCTTGCCAGTTTTGAAGCAAACTCCAAATGAAGGCTCTTTGATGATCATCATTTTCTTTGAAGATGGGTGGGGGTGCTACCAGGAGCTGACATGTCTCACTGCCAGAACAGCCTTTTATTAATAAAATGCCATATTCTGTGGATCTCATAGGTTCTTTTTTTTTTTGGTTTTTTTTTTTTTTGGTTTTTTCGAGACAGGGTTTCTCTGTGTAGTCTTGGCCATCCTGGACTCACTTTGTAGACCAGGCTGGCCTTGAACTCACAGCAATCCGCCTGCCTCTGCCTCCCGAGTGCTGGGATTAAAGGCGTGCGCCACCACGCCCGGCTTCTCATAGGTTCTTAAAGACCAACTATCTATCTATAGTATATCCGAACAGGCAAACATTGTTTCTAGCTATTTACTATCTGTTCGACTTTGAAAACATCTTTCTGTAATTAACTAGGTGAGTTTCTAACACGGCCATGAGTCAGACTATTAACTTGCATTTCTTAATTATCCTAAGCAGTCTGTAGTAGCAGCTTTCAAGGACTAGAACTTCACATTATATTTTTAAACAAACTGCATAGGTTCATTACCTTAAGAACTGAATTGACAGTATTGTATCAATAAATGAAGATCTAAGGCTGGAGAGATGGCTCAGTGGTTAAGAGCACTGGCTGCCCTTCCAGAGGTTCTGAGTTCAATTCCCAGCAACCACGTGGTGGCTGACAAGCATCTGTAATGAAATCTGATTTGGTCTACTGGCATACATGAAAACAGAGCACTATTATGCATAAAATAAATAAATAAATATTAAGCAATAAATGATCTATACCAATGTAAGATTTCTGGCTAGTAATAGCTCTATAGTTTAAGACTAGATTCAATGGTGGCGCATGCCTTTAATCCCAGCACTCAGGAGGCAGAGGGAGGCGGATCTTTGTGAGTTCGAGGCCAGCCTGGTCTACAAAGTGAGTCCAGGACATCCAAGGCCACACAGAGAAACCCTGTCTTGAAAAATCAAAACAAAAGCAAAATCTATCTGTAACATTTGCTGTGCTGTGAAACAGTGCAGGCATAAATTAAGTGTTTTGGAATAGTCTTTATGGAACAGTCTGAGAGGGTGGGCCAGCTGGGGTCATCTGGGGTCAGCAGCTTTCTTTGAAGCTGTCCCGGACTTAAGTTTTGATCAAACAGTTATTAAGGCAGTCTGAGGTTGGATCAAGTAGGCTGCTGGAGTAAGCATGTCCCTGTGTCTCAGAGTCCTCCAGGACGGATCCTGTCAGGGCCACGTCAACTTCACAGGTGCCCAGGCCTCTTCTTCTGTAAACGTGAACTTTCATATTCAGTGTCCGTCTTTGCATTAACACAGGCATGCAGTGTGCGCTGCGCACAGATCAGCTAAGCAGGGCTCTGCTCTTCGTATGAGCAGGTGAAGGGCACCTGTCTTCCTTTATAAGTTAGTGTGGATTGTATAGCTGTCTTACATTGGGACTGATTGCTGTACAGACACACCACGACCATGGCATAAATGAAACACTTAACTGGGGCTGGCTTGAAGTTTCGGAGGTACAGTCCATTTTCATTATGTCGGGAGGCATGATGCCCACAGGCCGACCTGATGTTAGGTTAAGGAGCTGAGCGTTCTGCAACCTGACGCCCAGGCAGCAGAGGGCACTGTCATCTGCAGGCAGCCAGGAGGCTCTCGTCCACACTAGGCAAAGCCTGAGCACAGGAGACCTCAAAGCCCACCTCCTACAGTGACACGCTTCCTCCAACAAGTCTCCCAAAGCCTCTGAGTTTTGGGGGAGCTTTTATCAATCAGCAGCACGGAGCCCACCCGACAGCAGAACAAACCTAGAGGTTCCCTGCGGTGTGGACCCTCTGGTGGTTGACGAGATGTGATCTCTGACTGAAGCCCTTACAGCAGATACCGCAGATGTAGGGTCTCTCCCCGGTGTGGACCCTCTGGTGCACGTGGAAGTACGAGGCGTGACAGAAGCCCTTCCCGCACTGCTGACACGTGTAGGGTTTCTCTCCCGTGTGGACCCTCCGGTGAGCACGAAGAGCCGGGCTCCACCTGAATCCCTTCCCACACTCCTCACACTTGAACGGCTTCTCCCCCGTGTGCACCCTCTGGTAGCATTTGAGGTCTGTGGCCTTACTGAACCGCTTCTGGCAAGCACTGCATTTGAACGGCTTTTCCCCAGTGTGAACTGTCAGGTGGACTCGGAGAGTGGCTCTGCGGACAAAGGCTTTCCCACACGCCTCACACTTGAACGGCTTCTCCCCCGTGTGCACCCTCTGGTGGGCCTGGAGGTGCGAGGCCTGACTGAACTGTATCTGGCACACGCTGCATCTGAACGGTTTCTCGCCGGTATGGACGCGCTGATGGCTCTTCAGGGTTTTGGCATGACAGAAGCCTTTCCCACACTCCTCGCATTTATAGGGTTTCTCCCCCCCCCCCGTGTGGACGCTCTGGTGACTGTGAAGGCTCACGCTCCAGGTGAAACGCTTCCCACACGTGTCACATCTGTACGGTTTCTCCCCAGAGTGGACTCTCTGGTGGGCTTGAAAATTTGAGCTCAAACTGAAGCGCTTCTCACACACGCCGCAGCAGAATGGCTTCTCTCCTGTGTGGGTCCCCTGGTGTCTTTGGAAGCTTGAGACTGAACTTAAACCCTTCCCACACACTTCACATTTATATGGCTTCTCTCCTGTGTGGACCCGCTGATGGAGGTCAAGTTTGGAACTCAAGCTGAAACCCTTGTCACATTTGTCGCACCTGTACGGCTTCTCCCCAGTGTGGACTCTCTGGTGGGTGCCAAGGCTCGTGCTGGAACGGAAACCTTTGCCACAGTCCCCGCAGCTGTATGGCTTCTCTCCTGTGTGAGTTCTCCCGTGGATCTGGAAGTTCGCCCAAGTCCTGAAGCCCTTCCCACACACCCCGCACTTGTAAGGCTTCTCTCCGGTGTGCACTCGGTGGTGGGTTTTGAGGTTGGAGCTGCAGCTGAAGCCTTTCCCGCAGCTGTCGCACCTGTAGGGCTTCTCCCCCGTGTGCACTCTCCGGTGAGTCTGCAGATTTGAGCTCTGACTGAAACCCTTGCCACACTCAGGACACCAGTAGCGCTTTTTTCCTGGAGGAGCACTTTGTTGAATGGGGACACGGGAGCTATGGCCGCTGTCCTCGTGTGTACTAGGTACAGATGACTTCTCTTTTAAAAAGACTTGCTGATGGAGTTCCAGACTGGGGCTCTCAATGAAGGCTTGCCGGCCCTGGCTGCACTGGGAGGCCTTCCGTTCTGTGTAAACATGATGCTGAGTGAGGGGTGACACAGGATAGATGACTTCACCACAGTCACCATTGCTGTGGGCTTTGTCTCTCTTATGCAGGGTATTGTTATCACGGTGGGAAGTGAAACTCTGAATATCAACACCAGGGGGTAACAGCCCTGGCTTGTTTGTCACTGGAGGCTGCGGACACTGTTTCTGATGATTCTGTCTCTTGCCAAGATGTGTTTTACTCCGAGAACTCTGAGCTCTCCCAGAGAGAAATTCCCGACTTTCAGTAATGCTGGATGGGTCTCTTGTGAGACTCTCAACACAGCCATCACCCTCAGAGGCCTGGGGAGTCTCTTCTGCTCCCGTGTGGCAGGAGGCGTGGCATTGCTCTAGGAAGTGAGGACCCTTTCCTTGAGTGTTTATTTCAGCTTCTGGAGTTCTGGCCAGCTTGATGACGTCATTTGCCAGCATGGAGGCCGCCCCAGTGAAAGGCACCTCAATCCTGCTGCATGAAGAGTCCCCATCTTCTTTGCGCTCTGGCCTCCTGAAGGAATAGAGAACCGAAGGTGATATGAGGACGGTCCGAGTCCTCAGTTCTCTGTGGAAACGTGAACTAGAGGCCAGCATCAAAGATGAACCTATGAGAGCTGTGAGCAGCAAAGATCTACCACAAGGGGAGCAGGCTCTCAAGAGGAAGAAGCTACATTTCACCATGATGGGAAAGTTGGGTGAGCACAGGAGTGAAGGCCAAGGTCACCTTCAGCCTCTGCTGAGTACCTGCCTCGCTGGGCCTGTGTGCAGCTGTGCAGAAGCACCCTTAGGTTGTTGCGGGGAGGGTACCACACAAAAGCAGAAGCGGTGTGTTGGGGGGTCTGGTGGCTGTGCTTAACCTGTCTGGTCAAAAATAGAAGGAAGGAGTTATGTCAACTCCCTGCAGCTAAGGAGAGCCTCTGAGGACGCTTGTGGCAGGGGTGTGTCTGCACTAAGGCCCAGAGAGGCCACTGGGTGAGGCTGCAAAGGTGAAGCCTGGATTGCCTCGGAGACCCTAAGAGATTTGAGATGCCTGAGCTATAGGATGCCTGCCAAGGAAAGCTGCTAACAGGGAGTGGAACCAGCCCAGGAGAGAGACGTGTGCTGCAGTCAACAAAGCTGAGAGGAGTTAGAGACCTGAAAACACTTTGACATGAGACATGGACAGGCAGAGTTTGGAGTTCACTCGTCTGGATTTTGCTCGTGTTTTGGTTCAGCGTTTGCTCACTGTGTTCCCCTTCCTCCCTTTCAGAATGGTAGAGTCTGTGCCACTGTACATTGTGTTGTGTCATCTGCTTTTTAATTTTAATTTTACAGAAGGTTACAGTTAAGAGATTGCACGAGTCTGAGAAGAGACTGAACTCTGGAGACAGGGTTGAGACTGGGATACACTACTGGGACTTTTGTGGTGGGATTGAAATTATTTTGCATTCTGATCTGGCTATAGCCTGTGGGGAGCAGGGAGTGGAATGTGGTGGTTTGAATAGGTATAGCCCTGCCCCCCACCCCAGCCCCGAGACTCATGTGTCTGAGTGCTTGGTCCATAGAGAGTGGTGAGATTTGACAGAAATCAGGCGGTGTGGCCTTGTTGAAGGAAGTGTGTCCCTGTGGGTGGTCTTTGGAGTTCCAAATATTCAAGCCAGGCCCAGTGTCTCAGGATGTAGAACTCTCTGTGACCAAGTCTGCTGCATGCTGCCATGTTCCCACCATGATGATAATGGGCTAAACGTCAGACACAGTGAACAAACCCCAGTTAAATGCTCTCCTTTATAAGAGCTGCCATGGCCATGGAAGACACACACACACACACACACACACACACACACACACACACACACGGAAATGTTTATCATTTTTATTTAAAGCACAGCATGTATGTGTAAAATGAAGTCTTAAAAAATAAAGTGGATGGGCTGGAGAGATGGCTCAGAGGTTAAGAGCACTGGCTGTTCTTCCAGAGGTCCTGAGTTCAACTCCCAGCAACCACGTGGTGGCTCATAACCATCTACAATGTGATCTGGTGCCTTCTTCCAGAGTGCAGGCACACATGCAGGCAGAATACTATATACATAATAAATACATTTAAAAAATAAAAATAAAAATAAAAAAATAAAGTGGAGGCTGGAGAGAAGAATCAGTGATTCAGAGCACTGGCTGCTCCTCCACAGGACCCAGGTCTGGTTTGCAGCACCCGCATGCTGGCTCACAACCATCTGTTACTCCAGTTCCAGGGGATCTGATGCTCTCTTCTCCCCTCTGTGGGAACCACAGATGAATGTGGTGCACAGACATACATGCAAACAAAACACTCAAATACACATAAAATACACAATAAATAAACCTAAAAAGAAAGCAGTGGAGTGTAACCAAGACACCGCATGTGAACTTCTGACATTGCCAAGGGGCACAGGACGCCATCCTCACCCACTGACAGAAGGTTCCTGAAGGTCTCCAGCATCACGTCATGGTACAGCTTCCTCTGGGCAGCATCCAGCAGCCCCAGCTCCTCCTCACTGAAGACCATGGCCACGTCCATGAACGTCACTGCCTCCTGTGACAGCAAACACAGGCCACCTCAGTTTCATACCCAATGTCACCAAGACCTGAGCAAATGTTTACATAGCACCTATTGTCTTAATTAGGGTTTTTACTGCTGGAGCAAAACACCATGACCAAAATGCTCTGAGTTCCTGTCAGTGAGGAACGGCAACGTGGAAGTGGAGACCAAATAAACTCTTTCTTCTAGGCCAGGTGGTGGTGGTGGCACACATCTTTAATCCCAGCACCCAGGGAGGCAGAGGCAGGTGGGTCGCTGTGAGTTCAAGGCCAGCCTGGTCTCCAAAGTGAGTCCAGGACAGCCAGGGCTACACAGAGAAACTCTGTCTCAAAAAAGAAAACTAACTAAATAAAATAAATAAGCTTTTTCTTCCCCAAGCACTTTTGGTCATGATGTTTTGTTGCATCAATAAAAACCCTAAGGTAGGCCGTGGCAGCGCAGGGCTTTAATTCTAGCACTCAGAAGGCAGAGGCAGGAGGATCTGAGTTCGTGGCCTGTCTGGACAACACAGTGAGTTCCAGTACAGCTAAGGCTACACAGAGAACTTCTGTCTTCGGGGGTCATGGGGTGGAGAGGAAGAAAGGAAACCCTAAGACACAGGCCTTCGGAAAGCTTCTGGAACAGACACGCAGCTGCACAGTGCTTGCCCAGCATGCAGGGGTCCTGTTTTCAGTCCCTAGCACTGGGGGGAGTGGGGGAAGCCACCGACTTACCTGTGACTTGGTCATTGCTCTCTTCTTCTCTTTGACACAGGCAGGGCTCTGGGAAGCAAGGTGGGGGAGGAAGGGCGTCATGAGAGCATGGCTAGGACAGTCAGTCCACATGGCTGCCTCAGCCTTCCCATCAGCCCCAAGGGCTGGCATTCCAAGTCTGTGCGCCCAGACCTGGCTTTTCTACCCACTTCCTGTTAACCGGGAGTGTCAGCCTGCAGGTTACCAAGCTGTCCTTGCCTCACTCACTCACAGCAGAGGGTCAGGAAAGCCCACGTTCTGTATTTCTAGAAGCTTCAGTGGTACGGGGCGCCCTCCCCTTCACAAAGCTGCCTGTGGTGATGGGCTTCATAGAAAAACACATATTTAAGAAGCACAGAACTCTTTTATGCACTGCGTCATGACTGACCACCACCCTCAAAAGGGTCTGTTAATTGTGACAGCTATCTTACATATAATTGTTTCCATACATAACAGCAAAATCGCCCCCCCCCCCCGTCTCTCCCTCAAAAAGGTTTAAATCCTAGTAAATCTTGCTCATCTGCAGAAGCCTCCTCCACAAAATCTCTTTTCCCACCTCCATGAAGATAATGACCAATAAAAACCTAAACTCTCTCTCTAAGGAAAGGGGAGTTTGGCCCTGCGAGATGGCTCAGAGGGTAAAGGTGACTGCTGCCCAGCCTGACCGCCTGAGTTCGAGTCTCTGGACACCACGGGATGGAAGGAGAGACCCGATTCCCACAAGCTGTCTTCTCACCTCCTAATTTTTTTTTTTTTTTTTAAAGATTTATTATTATGTATACAGTGCTCTGCCTGCATGTACACTTACAGTCCAGAAGAGGGCATCAAATCACATTATAGATGGTTATGAGCCACCATGTGGTTGCTGGGAAGTGAACTCAGGACCCCTGGAGGAGCAGTCAGTGCTCTTAACCTCTGAGCCATCTCTCACCTCCTCCTTACACAAGCTGTGGCACGCCCCCCCTAAGTAAATAAACAAATGAAAAAAAAATCACATTTAAAAACCAGCGCTGCACACCACTTAAGGCGTCAGGGCACCGGCCTCCGTCTCCACAGCTCCTCTCCAGGCTCCCTGGGAAGCCAGACTCTCCCGGGGGCTCCACAAGCAGCTGAGATGGTCCAGGAATCCCGGGCAGCGCCGCCTCAGGCAGAGCCTAGCAGAGAGGACCCGGCCGCCGCCCCCGCCGCCCCGCTTCTCCCCGGGCCGCAGACTCGGCCCCCGAGGGGAGACACCGGGAGCACGAGCGCACACGAAGAGCTGTGGGACGCTCCAGGTTCTCACTTGACTGGAACCTTCTTCAGGTAGCGGCGCTCCGCGGGAGCGGAAGTGACCTCACCGCCAGTGGCACATGAACTACAATTCCCAGAGTGCCTCAACGGAACACCTGGCGCAGGCACTTTTTCTGGACTACCTTCTCCAGAAAGCTAAAGTGTTCATACATTCTGAGCTGTTCTAATTAGAAAGCGGTCAGAGGAAAATCACTTTTTGGGAGTTCCCTCCCCTGGGATGCTTTTGGTTTGTTCATTTCTTTCTTTCTTTCTTTCTTTCTTTTTTTTAAAGATTTACTTATTTATTTATATATATGTATTTAATGTATATGAGTGCTTTATCTGCATGTAGACTTGCATGCTATAAGATGGCATCAGATCACATTATAGATAGTTGTGAGACACCATGTGGTTGCTGGGAATTAAACTCAGGACCTCTGGAAGAGCAGCCAGTGCTCTTAACCTCTGAGCCATCTCTCCAGCCCAGTTTGTTCATTTCTGAAATGCCACAGAAAGACAACGATGGATAGTTTGCTGTTCTTTTGTTTTGTTTTTCTAAGATGCAGGTTCTCCGTGTAGCCCCGGCTGTGCTGGAAATCGCTCTGTAGATCAGGCTGGCCTCGAACTCACAGAGATCCTCTTCCCTCTGCCTCCGGCGTGGTGAGATTAAAGGTGTGCTCCACCATCTGTGATTTGGTAGTAATTTTTCAGTTTATACTTTATTTGTGATTTGGATTGAGTAATATCTATCATGCTGTCTTCCAGTTCCTTTGTTTTTTTCCCATATTGTTCCATATTATTCTCTTTCATACTGTTGAGTCCACGTCATTAGTGTTTAATTTCTATGCATACTGTAATGTTTAGCTCTGCTATTCCCATCAAAAGATACCAACCTCCTATCCACAGCTACAGGGAGCTTATTCTGTTACTAAAATTCAGACTTTAAATTACAACCTGTCCAATGCCAGTAGAAATCAAGAATTTTTTTGTATTAGATTTACTTTTCATGCAGTACCTTCAGAAGCCAGAAGAGGGCGTAAAATCCTGGAACTGGATTTACAAGCAGGTTGTGATCCACTCAGAGTGGAAACTGGGAACCCAACCTGGGTCCTCTGCAAGAGCTCTTAACCAGCCCGGTGTGGTGGCGCGTGCCTGTAATCCCAGCACTCCGGAGGCAGAGACAGGCGGATCGCTGTGAGTTCGAGGCCAGCCTGGTCTACAGAGTGAGTCCAGGACAGCCAAGGCTAACACAGAGAGAAATCTTGTCTCGAAAAACAAAAAACAACAAACAAACAAACAAACAAACAAAAAAGAGCTCTTAACCACTGAATCTCCTCTCCAGTCCTAAGTATTTTCTTTTCAAAATCATGTTGGCCTTGAACCCAGGGCCTTTTAAATGTTAGACACATGCTGAGCCACGCCCCCAGCCCATCACCAGTGGATTCTAAGCAAGGCCTCTACTGTGGAGTACTGCACATGTTCAAGGATGCGTTTCTAACCTGTGAGCTGTGTCCATGAAATAAAAATAAACTCATTGGACCAGCCATGGTGGCCCGTGCCTTTGATCCCTGCATTCAGGAGGCAGGTGGATCTGTGGTTTTCAGTCAGCTTTGTCTACATAGCAAGCTCCAGGACAGAAGGCTGCACAGTGAGACCTGGTTTCAACAAAGAGATGTGTGTGTGTGTGTGTGTGTGTGTGTGTGTGTGTGTGTGTGCATTCTCCTGTAGTCATATTTCTGAAGGACTGACCCCCAGAAGGCTGTAAGGGACAGGTAGTCATCACATAAACAGCAAATTTCTGGGTGAGATATTATACTGGGGGTCAGGGAAACTCTTAGGCTTTGTATAGGAAAGGTACCATTAATACCAGTCATGGATCCATTCCTGAGTGGGTCATCTTTTGACGTGGGGGTGGGGGGGGGGGGGATGGGGGGTTGGGTGGTTGGGTGGGAGGACGGAGGAACAAGTAGAATCCTCCCCTCGGTGCTGGATGTCTACCCAGTTGGAGAGATCTCCTGTAATAATTTTGGCCAGGAGGACAGAATCAGAGGCATCTTCCTGGAAGCAAAACCCAACCAAACTGGGCTCTAGATGAAAGGAGCCATAAAGGAGAGAAGGCAGATGGATTAACCTGAGAGCCCGGGGCTCTTCTGCATAACGGCTGTCACAGTAGATGGTTGGCAGGCAAGAGTCCCAGGAGACTGGCATTAGGAAACGGAGGAGTTCCAACTGCAGCCCAGGATGAAGGCGGAGCCTGGCGCCTGAGAATTGGCAGGGATAATGGCACACGTAAACAGAAATATAGAAAGGAGCAGATTGGCTGGGCGGTGGTGGCGCACGCCTTTAATCCCAGCACTTGGGAGGCAGAGGCAGGCGGATCGCTGTGAGTTCGAGGCCAGCCTGGTCTACAAAGTGAGTCCAAGACAGCCAGGGCTACACAGAGAAACCCTGTCTCGAAAAACCAAACCAAACAAAAGCAAAACAACAACAAAAAAAGGAGCAGATTGTTGCTCCATTAGTGTCTGGAGCCCAGTCATAGCCATAAGCAGTGGTCCTCTGTTGGTTTGAGTGTGGCCCAGGGCACGGATTTTACCACAATTAGTAACATCCTGACAACCACTAAAACCACGCAAGAGTGTCAGAATGGCCAGATGTTCACCGAGCAAAAGTGATTCTTCCAAGGATGGCTGTACAGCTGTGGTTTGTTTGGTATTTAAATGTAAAACACAGCCAAGTTTTGTTTGGGATGCATCTTGTGAATCCCAAGGCATGTTTTAATCTGTACAGATATTCCCATAATTGCCACAACTTCTAATAAATGTGTGATTACAGGATCAGCTTTTCAGACCTTAAAGCAGTCACCCATTGAAATCCTGAATATGTGTCTATGGTACGGTGCACATGGTTTTTTTTGTTTTGTGTTTTGTTTTGTTCTGTTTTTGTTTTTCAAGACAGGGTTTCTCTGTGTAGCCTTGGCTATCCTGAACTCACTTTGTAGATCAGGCTGGCCTCAAACTCACAGCGATCACCTGCCTCTGCCTCCCGAGTGCTGGGATTAAAGGGTGCACATGTTTTAATTTTTCTAACTGAGAAATGAAACACATCCATTTGGCAAATTTCATTTCTTTTTTTTTTTTTTTTTTTTCCCCGAGACAGGGTTTCTCTGTGTAGCCTTGGCTGTCCTGGACCTGCTTTGTAGACCAGGCTGGCCTCGAACTCATAGCGATCCACCTGTCTCTGCCTCCTGAGTGCTGGGATCAAAAGCGTGCGCCACCAATGCCCGGCTCAAATTTCATTTCCTTTTTGGTTACTCCCCGCAGGCAATGGAGTTTGGCTACATAAAGAACAAGTAAGACTTTTTTTTTTAAAAAAAATAATTTTCTTGGCTTGTTGCCTTGTGACAGAAAAAAAAAATCCCTTTTTTAAAAGCCTTTGCTGCTAACACGATGTTTCTCATGAAATTCTGAAGCTCCCAGCACATTTCCTATCAATAGCTGATCAATTTCCTCATCCCCTTGTGCTAGAGGGCCTGCTAGATCCATATGGGATCTGATACGTTACCTACACAAGGTGACTTTTATTTCTGATCGCTTGTTGTAGTCGAATAAACGGTGAGGTTAATTTTCAATCCTCCTGAATAAGTTCAGCAGTTTCTCTATGTGAAGGAACTCGTTCTGAGGCTGGAGAGATGGCTCAGCGGTTAAGGGCGTCGCCTGCTCTTCCAGAGGTCCTGAGTTCAACTCCCAGCAACCACATGGGGGCTCACGACCATCTGTAATGTGATCTGATGCCCTCTTCTGCAAATAAAGCACTCATACGCAATAAATAAAACAAATATTAAAAAAAAAAAAGAGCTCTTTCTGCATACTGAGACTCAGTAACTATGTTAGGAGATTCAGGAAAAGTTTAAAACTACAGCAAGACTACCATGCAACTCTGAGTTTTAAACCGAAGCATATGGTCTTTGAGTTTCTTTTCTTTTCTTTTTTCCTAATTTGTAACCAGCCATTCCCTACTTATTTTCATCAATAAGTGTTGTTGGTTTTTTTTTTTTTTTTTTTTTTTTGGTTTTTCGAGACAGGGTTTCTCTGTGTAGCCTTGGCCATCCTGGACTCACTTTGTAGACCAGGCTGGCCTCGAACTCACAGTGATCCGCCTGCCTCTGCCTCCCGAGTGCTGGGATTAAAGGCGTGCGCCCCCACGCCTGGCTAATAAGTGTTTTTATAAACTGAAGTCTTATCAGTTCACGAGCTGAGCACAGGAGTGGTCGCTGAATGTAGTATGTGAATACTTAAAAAAAAAAAAACAAAACAAACAACAACAACAACAACAAGAAAAAAAAAAAAAAGCCAGGCATGGCTGACAAGTACTCAGAGCAGGAACCTGGAGGCAGGATGGCCCCACTCTCCATATAAATGTGAGGAGTGCGGGAAGGGTTTCAGTTCAGGCTCAATGTTCCATAGGCACCAGCGGGTCCACACAGGAGAGAAGCCATTTTGCTGCAGCGTGTGTGTGTGGGGGGCTGCGGCCTAAGACCCCCGAGCTCATGGTAAGAGCTACTCCTTTCTGGCTATAAACTAGCTTTTTCAGTAAGACTACTGGTAAAAATCAGATTAAAGGCCAGCTGCCCGCGAGCAGCAGTTCCGGGAACTTTTCCCTCACTAACCAGATCTTTTACAACTTTTCTCTCTCTCTGGAATTTCTTCCCCTCCTGTGATTATAGCAGCTGTAAGGGTAGACACCTGCTGGAGCATTCCAGAGTTAGGTATCCATAGCAACCCTCGCTTACGCAAACACCCATGCCCCTGGGCCTATAAAAAAAAAAAAACCCTGTGAAATTTTTCAATAAACGGGGCTTGGTCAGAATCCAGACTTGCCCTCGCTGGGCAGTGGTGGCGTGCACCTTTAATCCCAGCATATACCATTCTCAGTGCTCCGCCCAGAAATAAAGAAGTCTCCAAACCAGTGAAAGGATAAAAGCCTATATCCCACATCTTCTCCTATGAAGAGATTTAAATGAGAATTCCAGGTCCTCTCTTGGTGCTAGTGTCAGCTATAGACACTGGCTATTCTGGGTGAGGTAGGGTGTCGCTATTGAGGTGGGAACTTACCAGAGATTGGTAGCCCTTTTGGGTCTCCAGTTCCTAGAAGGCCAGGCAAGTGACTAATAATCCAGGGCACTAGTTTCTTCCCTGGCTCCTCTGACCCTTTTCTGCATCTTTCTACGCTCACTACTCGCTTCCCTTTTGTAGGCCCACCTCCCAACCATAAGCTGCAGACTGATTGGGAGATTGAATGTCTACCCTGAACCAGGCCTTGGTGGTACACGCCTTTAATCCCAGCACTGGGAAGTAGGGGCAGGAGGATCTCAGGCTCCAGGACAGCCCTGTGTACTGATCCAGTTCCAGGACAGCCTGGGCTTCACAAAGAAATGCTGTATTTAAAAAAACTATTAAACGACATTTGTAATTTTTTTATCTTTGAGATTCATTGGATCATAATATGAGATACACAAAGATCTGAGCCTACGACAAGTTCAGGGCAATCTCTAGGTTACCTCTCAACAAACTCTGATTTCTAAGATTTATTTATATAATTATTTTGGATTTTTTTTTTAGAGATGACAGTGTACTATCGCTTACTCCTACGTAAAACTTATTATATAGCCTAATCTGACATCCAACTGTCAGTAATCCTCTTGCCTCAGCATTTGGCTATGAAGTAAGATTATGGCAGATACCTGAACTATCTTGCTGGTTTCATGGAGTCCTGAGCATGGTTCAGGCACAGACAAGGCTGTGATCAGAGGAGAGATGAAAAAAAAAAAAAAAAAAAAGGCCAGGCGGTGGTGGCGCATGCCTTTAATCCCAGGACTCAGGAGGCAGAGGCAGAGGATCAGTATGAGTTCGAGGCCAGCCTGGTCTACAAAATGAGTCCAGGACAGTCAAGACTACACAGAGAAACCCTGTCTTGAAAAACAAACAAACAAACAGAAAAAAAAAGGAGGGGTCTAGGAGAAGGAAGAAGAGAGTTGGGAGAGTGGAGTCTGGCCCTATTAAAAGAGGTTGTAACGCATGCTCAGGGGGAGGAAGTATCACTTGTGACAACAGTGGGAATGGGGTACGTCTTTTTTTTTTTTCTTTTTAAACAGGGGTTCTCTGTGTAGCCTTGGCTGTCCTGGACTCGCTTTGTAGACCAGGCTGGCATCGAACTCACAGGGATCCGCCTGCCTCTGCCTCCCGAGTGCTGGGATTAAAGGCGTGCGCCACCACGGCCCCGAGGGAACGGGTTGCATCTTGGCAGCTAGGGATGACACGTCCTGCTGCTGCTGGGTCCCAGGGGCAGACACTGGAGACTCGTGATTGCTAATAGGGACAGACACTGAGCTTGGGATGGAGGGTTCGGGGCTAGCTTATACGGAAATAGTAAGCCATATTGGCTGTTTATATTAAAATAGAAATAACTATTAAAATATGTAAATGATAGCAGAAGGAGGCTGGGATGGTAGGGAGGGGGAGGGGGATAAAAATGGGTGTTGGGACAGCAAGGTGGCTCAGCAGGTAGAGGGCGCTTGCCACCAAGCCTGATGGCCTGAGTTCTATCCTCAGCACCCACATGCTGGAAGGAGAGAACCAAGTCTCATCATACACATGCTGTGGGCGTGGTGGCGCACGCCTTTAGCCCCAGCCCTCGGGGAAGCAGAGGCAGGCGGATCTCTGCGAGTTCGCGGCCAGCCTGGTCTACAGAAGGAGTTCCTGGCAAGCCGGGGCTACACAGCGAGACCCTGTCTCAAAAAAGCAGAACCAGATTTAGTTCCTCAAGCCAACCGCTTTCAAGACCCTGCTGGCCACATGCGTTTAATGGTGGTTACGTTGGGCAACCTAAACATAACATTTCCAAAATCATTCCCGAAGATGACTCAGTGGTTAAGAGCACGGGCTGCTCATCCCAAGGTCCTGAGTTCAGCTTTCAGCAACCACATAGTGGCTCACAACCGTCTATAGTGGAATCTGATGCTCTCTTCTATCTGATGCTCTGTTCTGTCATGCGGGCACACATGCAGCAGAGTGGTTATATACACATAAGTAAATAAATCTTTTAAAAAGAGAAGTTCTATTGAAAAGAGATGCCCTGGAGACCGGAGGAGGGTGGCTCCAGGTGCTTCTGCTCCAGTGATGGGTCTGGTCCGGCAGGAAGAGTGCACCTGGAGGAAGAGTGACCTGGAGTTGGGGGCTGTGTGTGTGTGTGTGTCCATCCTGAGGTGGTGGCAGATGATGGGCAGCACCCTGCAGACCCTCACTTTGGGGCACTCAGGAATTGTGGCTTTTTGTGCCAGGCTAACAGTCCTCATACCCCACTGGGCCAGGTGGGCATCCTAGCCTGGAGCCCTCAGTACCTTCCCTTACCCACCTGGCTGCTGCTGTTAGGTGCAAGTGTCCCCTCACTCTGCCAGTCGGGCTTCTCCTCTGAGAAACGTGAGTCCACATCGCCCCCTCCTGGGCATGCTTGGAGTAGCAGCCAGACTGTAGATGTCCTCAACCTCCTTTCTTTTCTTTTCTTTTCTTTTTTCTTTCTTTCTTTCTTTCTTTCTTTCTTTCTTTCTTTCTTTTCTTTCTTTCTTTTCTTTCTTTCTTTCTTTCTTTCTTTCTTTCTTTCTTTCTTTCTTTCTTTCTTTCTTTCTTTCTTTCTTTCTTTCTTTCTTTCTTTTTGGTTTTTCAAGACAGAGTTTTTCTGTGTAGCCTTGGCTGTCCTAAATTCGCTTTGTAGACCAGACTGGCCTCCAACTCACAGACATCCACCTGCCTCTGCCTCCCAAGTGCTGGGATTAAAGGCATGCACCACTAAGTCCAGCACAACCTATTACTTTTAACTGTTCTACAGAGAAAATTCCAGAATAGCCAGGGTTACACAAAGAAACCCTGTCTCAAAACAAAACAAAACAAAAACAAAAAACCCAAAACAACAGCAAAAAAACATACTGGAACAAAACTCTTAGGCCTCCTTTGGTTGTTTTGCTTTGCGCATCTGTACCCCATAAAAAGAAGGGTTCACCCCCTGTGAAATTACCTGTGGAAGACGTCCCCCGCTGCTGCCCAGGCTCAGCGACCAGCGCTTGACAGAACTCCCTTAGCCATTTCTTTCTCAAGTCCCCACAGGCCGTCCAGTCTTCCACACAGGCTATTATCAATGGACTACCCAAGGGACCCAACAGACCTTCCAGTCCACCACCACCAATTTCTTCTTGTTTGAGTCCAGGGGATACAGTCTGGGTCAAGCGGGTAACAAAAGGGAGTGGGGGAGGGCGCTGGAACCAGCCTGGAAAACAACCTACTACGTGTTGGTTCTCTCCTCCTCTATGGTCATGAAGGCAGCTGGCATGTTGGAGGTTGTTGGTCTGATTTTGTTTTTTTTTTTAAACTTTTAATTTATTTATTATGTATACAGTACTCTGCTTGCATGTACTCCTGCAAGCCAGAAGAGGGCGCCATATCACATTACACGTGGTTATGAGCCACCATGTGGTTGCTGGGTATTGAACTCAGGATCTTCGGAAGAGCAAGAAGCGCTCTTAACCGCTGAGCCATCTCTCCAGCCCTGGTCTGATGTATTTTGATGCTAATTAATAAAAAGCCTATCACTTGGGCAGGGCAAATGAGATAGGCGTGGCTAAGACTCTCAGGCTTAGAGAGACAGAGAGACTCTTGGGAAGAAAAGAGGCAGGAGAGAGGAGAGGAGAGGAGAGGAGAGGAGAGGAGAGGAAGGTGCCATGGGTTAGATGGAGGAGAAGCACATGGCCGGCGTGGATGGAGGATTTGGCCCAGATGAAGAGCATTATCTAGTATTTGGGATTATGGGAGGTAGGGTGATAGAAATTATTAGAAGCAGATGGCATGGGATTGGGGTAGGTATGTGATACCTGCCCCACTGTGGGAAGTAGTTTAGAGGATTAATGTCTGCCCTGCCCCAGGTTAACTAAGGCTATTTTAAAACATAACAAGTGTCTGTGTCTAGATTGATTACTAGCAGGTTGCATTGCAATAATAAAAAGTATACACACGATAATAACAATTATTAGGCAATACTGATAAATCAACAACAACACTGGCATTTCACCATAGATCCACCCCACCCAGGTCAAGAAAACGGAAGGCACAGATGATGACGCCAAATGGACTCTCTCTGCATTATGGACCCAGAAGGTTCCAATGGGCTCCAGGCTCTTCGGCCCGCGGCCCCTCTACCTCCTCCTGAGTCTGACGTTTGGTATGAATGCAGGGTTATGGTTGAACCTGCACCGCCCTCAGGACTGGCAGTGGCCTGGGAGCTGAGGAAGATAGATACAAGGAAGATACTAGTTAGCAACACGGACTATGGACCAACAACTGTGTCCCATCTTGACCTTTGCTTTGGTTGTACTGGGGGGATGGGGGGGGGGGGGGGAAGAAAGGTGGGGAATTTTATCTTCTGAGATAGGAGTACAGAGTTCACAGTTCTGCGGGAGCTCTGTTTTGGGGCGCTCTAGTTGCCAGGTGTAAGGAAGTTTCCCTTGCCCCCCCAAAAAAAGAATAAAGAAAAAAAAAAAAAAGAAAGAAAGAAAGAAAAGAAAAGAAAAAAGAAAAAAATTGGGGCTGTAAAAGAGAGGCTTCCTGAGAGCACACGGTTGAATATCTAGAAAGAAAGCCCTCCCCCCACCTACCCACCCACCCAAGAAACGCACAACAGGAAAATGTCACCCGGTGTCCACAACATTCAAAATCTGGGAATTCCGTGGGGAGAAGGTTTCTGGACTTTAGGAATCTGGAGAACCGGACTCTGTGGCACAGGATGGGAGCCCGGGGACAGCAGAGTGAGTTATTCCCAGCCAGAGATGGGCCAGGATTACTGGGCACGCTTAGACACCCCGCCCTTGTACTGCATACGCCGCCAGCCATTGACCGACAAAACTCGCGGTGACTGGACAGCCCAAGTTAACATTAGAGTACTGACAGGGGGCTGGGTCTTCTCTGGTACCCCAAACATTTAGCCTAGGCATTTCCTCTTTTTCTGGTGCCCGCCGTTCTGCCTTGTGGGTTTACTCATCTTGACAACAGCAACGCTACGGGATCCTTGAGGCGACTTGGTGGGCGTGTGCTAGTGGTTTGACGACGCGCGCCTCTCCCGAGGCTTGCCAAGCTGAGAAAGCCCTTTTCTGCGGTATAGTGCGCACTCTCCCTCAAGTACACCTACATAATGAGGAAGAAGGGGGAAAAAAACATGTTAATCTGGCCCCTCGACCACGAAGGAGGAAGACCTGCAGCCTGTCCTCATCCCTCCCACGCCTGGTTGGAGCAGGAAGAGCCAGCTCAGCAGGCATATGCATAGCAGCCTTTAAGAAACCAAGTAGACACCTTGATCGTGGGTGCATTAAAAGTTTCTGTTTCTGGCTCGTCAGTGGTGGCACCTGCCATTAACCTCAGCACTCAGGAGGCAGCCTGGTCTGCAGAGCGAGTTCCAGGACACCCAGCCAGGGCTACACAGGGAAACCCTGTTCAAATAACAACAAAACAAAACAAAAAACAAAAACAAAAAACAGACAAAGGTTTCCATTTATGAATTAAAACTACAGTTAGACCTCCTTGCAGAAGTGTCCCTACAAAATCCAGAGGCTTAGCTTTCTACTTCTCATGGGATAAGGGGGTTATGTACGGCTGTAGGGGACACCTGTTGTTTCTATGCTAATCCATCAGGAGTAATTAGAGAACTCTTGTCACCATTGGGGGAAACAGAGAGAGAGAGACAGAGACAGAGAGAGAGAAAGAGAAGAGATGTAATATGAATAAATTAATAAAATATATTTTAAAATTCTAATACAAATAAAAGAAGAAGAAGAAGAAGAAGAAGAAGAAGAAGAAGAAGAAGAAGAAGAAGAAGAAGAAGAAGACATTAATCAGAAAATTAATACCAGCCTCTGTTCTCTTGGTCGCCCTAGCTAACTACCCTACTATCAGCACAGACGGGCCTTGATTCTCATTCTGATTGGAATAACCATGACCCCCCAAATCTTGAATACATGGCCAATTATGTATCCGTCCAGTAAAATGAATGGCCCTTAGGAGCAACTACAGCACTGCAAAACAACATGAGTCCACGATCTGACTCATTCACTACTGGGAACATGTCAGGCCCCCAGACCTTAGCACAACTGACTCCATGGTGGGAAGCGCCATTCAGAGTGTAAAACTCAGCACAGAGATAGCACCACCTGCCAAAACAAAAAACTAAACACCGTCAAACATCAACATCCAACACCACCAAATGTCAACATCAAACATCCAACACTGTCAAATGTCAACATCAAACATCCAACACAGGCCGGTGAAGTTAACAAAGATTCTGTTCGACTTAGTCAGGTCTTCCAGGAGTATTTCTCTGTTGATACCCTATAACATTTGGAGGTTCCATCAAGACATCTGAGTAGAAGAGAGGAAAAGACCACCAAACCCTGAGGTGGGCTTCTCCTAGGCAAGGGTAAAGGCTATGGGTCCTAAGGGAGGTCACCAAGACAAGATGATGTTTCTTAGACTTCCCCTAAAACTTTTTTTTTTTTGAAGGAGTCTATTTGAGACCTCTGAAGGTAGGATGATCCTATGTGTCAGGTTTAAAGAATTAAGCCAGGCAGTAGTGATCTCTGAGCTCGAGGCCAGCCTGGTTCTACAAAGCGAGTTCTAGGACAGCCAAGGCGACAGAGAGAAACCCAGTGTTGAAAAACAAAACAAATCTAGGTTTCAGGTTTCTGGTCCAGCATGGGGCGCCTATGAGAGAACTCGTGGGAAAAGCTGACCACAGCATAAGAGTTCAGGAGCTCAGGGTTGCAGTGGGAGGGCACCACACACCCTCTAGATCTGGTTTTTCTTCATGGTCACTGATCTGTGTTTTGTGTTTGCTGGTTTTGTTTTGCCGTCTCTGTCTCTTGTATGTGTGTCTGTGACCTTATTAAACTTCTCCGTTTACAGGCAGACATGGGAAACTGAACCTCCCCCGTAGATACTTTCTCCCACTGCTTGGGTGTCACCACAAACTCTCTCCTGCCTCTTAGATGTCACCACAAATTTTCTCCCACTGCTTGGGTGTCACTACAAACTCTCTCCCGCCTCTTAGATGTCACCACAAATTTTCTCCCACTGCTTGGATGTCACCATGAAGTTGCCTGTTCTGTCACCTCCTGGGCCTCTAAGCTGCACCTGGCTGCCTCCTCCCTAGCTATCTCTGCCTCTCTCTGTCTCTGTCTCTCTCAGCTCCCTCCAGCAACTTACCACTTGCTTTTCTTTGCAGGTGCTCCATAACATAACTATTGATGTGAACAATTGGAGAGGCAGAGGAGCTAACCGTAAAAAGAATCCAAGAAAGGGGAGATAAAATCCCTGTCAACCATTTAGTAAGCAGGGGCAGGTCTTGGCAGGGTGGCCGAGTGGACTACCCGGCCACTTCTGGCTTCCTGGCAGTCACTCACTAAGCGAGTTTGAGGCTTGCCTTAACTTCCTCATCATCTGACTGGAACTCAGAGGCCCCTGGCTGCATGAGCCAGGCTTCCCAACTCCTGCCCCCTCCTCCACCCCTCCCCCTTCCCCCTACCTCTCTCCCCTACCCCCTCCTCCAGCCCCACGTACTTTGAGAAGAGTCGATGTAATCACTCCTCCACGTGCACATGGGATCCTCTTCCACTGGGAAACTCTTTTTCCAAATTGTACTGTACTTTAAATATGCTTAAAATGACGTGCCGGGTGTCAGACTCCACAAGTTTGGCCGAACACACCAGCTGCTGAGCTCTGCTGAGCAGGATTTCCTTCTTGCTTCACAGACATCATTCCTCAGGCAGCCATGGCAGTTTCAGAGACACACTCCCTCCGGGCCCCGCCTCCCCCCACCCGACAAGGAGTGTGGTATTTAGGCACACACATTTGTGAAAGTGTGCTTTTTACTTGTGTGCTAGGACCTCCGCCAGGTCCTCACGCCTAAGGGTCTTTTCAAATCCATCTGGCAGCCACATGTAAACTATTATTATGCCTCATGGCACTGCATGAGTTGGGGGATCCCCAGCCTCTTTCATAGGTGACTTATACCTGCCAATCTCAGTTAACCTACAACAGAAAGGGCCTCACTCAGGACACACATTCTGGTAAAAAGTTTGCTGGAGCTGACAACCCTCCTCCACAAGTTCGAGTCTGTGCATCTCCAAGTCTGGCACTTGGAAGGGTGGGGTGGGAGGATTAAGAGTTCAAGGCTAGCCAGGCGTGGTGGCACGCGCCTTTAATCCCAGCACGCGGGAGGCAGAGGCAGGCGGATCACTGTGAATTTGAGGCCAGCCTGGTCTACAAAGTGAGTCCAGGACAGCCAAGGCTACACAGAGAAACCCTGTCTTGGAAAAATAAAAAAAGTTCAAGGCTGTCCTCAGACTTTAAGGACCTGGCCTCCATGAGGCAAGAAAATGGTAGCAATTCATGTTTTTTGTTTTGAGACAGGGTTTCTCTTGTATGTCTCAGCCTGCGGGTACCTGTGGAGGGGGCAGACAAGTGGGGGGACAGGAGACACAAAGAAATGAGGGCAAGTCTGGATTCTGATCAAGCCCCCTTTATTGATAATTTTCACAGAGTTTTTATAGGCACAGGGGGGGGCATGAGTATTTGCATAAGCAAGGGTTGCTATGGATACCTAACTCTGGAATGCTCAAACAGGTGTCTACCTTTACAGCTGCTATAATCACAGAAGAGGGAGAAATTCCAGAGAGAAAGGGAAGTTGTAAAAGATCTGGTTAGTCAGGAAAAAGTTCCCGGAACTGCTGCTTGCAGGCAGCTGGCCTTTAATCTGATTTTTACCTGTAGTCTTACTGGAAAAGCTAGTTTATAGCCAGAAAGGAGTAGCTCTTACTATGAGCTCGGGGGTCTTAGAATGACCGTCCCCCACAATAAACCACAACAGGTGTCTGACTGCTGAACCATGACAGGGTCAGCTGGTTTCTGGTAAATGACAGACTGCTGGAGAAATAGGAACCTAGGCTCTGACAAGATGGCTGAACATTGGCCATATAGCCCGTCTCCAACACTTGTAGACTAGGCTGTCCTCGAATTCACAGAGATCAGCTGCTTCTGCCTCCTGTGTGCTGGGAAAAAGAATGTGTGTCACCACACCCAGGTAAGGGTTTCTTGGTTTTTAATAAAGATGCTAAAATAAAATAAAATAAAATTGGAGAAAAGACATCTCCTTCAACAAACGGTGCTGGGGAAACTGGGTGTCCAAATGGGAGAAGAACGAAACTCAATCCCTTTCTCTCACCCTGAACAAAACCCAAATCCAAAGGCTTCACTTTAGTGTGGAATCCAGGATTAACTTACAGGAGGGCTGTAGAGAAAATACTTCATGATCTAGGCAGTATCCGGTGGTAGACACTGTTAGGCCTAGCACTCAGGACGCAGAGGCAGGAGGATCTCTGTGAGTTCCAGGACAGCCAGAACAACACAGAGACCCTGTTTAAAAAAAAAAAAAAAAAACCGGGCGTGGTGGCGCACACCTTTAATCACAGCACTCGGGAGGCAGAGGCAGGAGGATTGATGTGAGTTCGAGGCCAGCCTGGTCTACAAAGTGAGTCCAGGATGGCCAAGGCTTTACAGAGAAAGCCTGTCTCAAAAGATAAACAAATAAACAAAAAGAATTAAAACAGGGAAAACCACAACCCAGTCAACAAGTGGGTTCCCTAAATTAATAGGCAGTTGTCAAAATATGGGCTACAAATGTGCGGGGGCGGGGAAGTCTGTCATAAAGTTCCTATTGCTGTGAAGAGACACCATGACCACAGCAACTCCTAGAAAGAAAAACATTTGATTGGGGCTGGCTTAGTTTCTGAGGTTTGCTCCATTATCATTGTGGTAGGAAGCATGGCAGCACACAGGCAGGCATCGTGCTGGAGAGGGGCAGAGAGCCAGCACTCGGGAGGCAGAGTTAGGCAGATCTCTGTGAGTTCGAGGCCAGCCTGGTCTACAAGGTGAATCCAGGACAGCCAAGGCTACACAGAGAGACCCTGTCTCAGAAAGCAAAACAAAGCAAAAAGAACTACTTCTTCCAGATCGGCAGACAGCTCGGTGAAACCTCATAGCCCACCCTCGGTGACACATTTCCTCCAAGAAGGCCACACTTCCTAATAGTGCCACTGTCTATGGAGGGGGGGGGGAGCATTTTTATTCAAACTACCACAATGTCCAATCTCATAAACCAGTAGGGAAATAGAGAGGTAGGCGGAGGACTTCTGAGTTCAAGGCCAGTCTGGTCTACAAAGTGAGTTCCAGGACAGCCAGGGCTCCATATAGAAACCCTGTCTCAGAAAAACCAAAAACCAGGCCAGCGGTGGTGGCGCATACCTTTAATCCGAGCACTTGGGAGGCAGAGGCAGGCGGATCAATGTGAGTTTGAGGCCAGCCTGGACTACAGAGCTCTTACACAGAGAAACCCTGTCTTGAAAAGAAACAGAAAACAAACAAACAAACAAGAAAGCAAGCAACCAACCAACCAAGAAAAGAAATCGAGTCAGTCTCAGAAAGACACATTTTTTTTTTTCTCTTAAAGATTTATTTTAGTATGTCTGCAATGTTCTGCCTGCACATACACATGGCAAAGAGGGCACCAGATCTCATTATAAATGGTTGTGAGCCACCATGTGGTTGCTGGGAATTGAACTCAGGACCTTTGGGAGCGCAGCCAGTGTTCTTAACCTC
Source organism: Acomys russatus (assembly GCF_903995435.1). Lineage (NCBI taxonomy): Eukaryota > Metazoa > Chordata > Mammalia > Rodentia > Muridae > Acomys > Acomys russatus. The sequence continues at coordinate 14,466,226 of NC_067155.1, forward strand.
TGAGCCATCTCTCCAGCCCCACAATTCAATTTTGACAAATACAAATATAAATATATGTTTTCCAATTGTGGTTCACAGATTTTTATGTAGTTAAATGTCTACAGTTAAGGCATAAATCAGAATAGTGTCTGAATTGAGAAAGGGGACTAACAGATTGAGAGGAAAAGGAGAAAGAAGGGAACAGGGGCTTGGGATATATTTAACCTTGAAGACAAATAAATTAAAATAAATTAGTTTAAGGTCATTTCTAGATGCATAGTTCTAGGATCATCTGGGCTACATGAAACTCTGATATATATATATCAAAATATATATATATACAAAACTACGTAGCTTTTATAAATATATACTTTTCTTTACTTCATCAAAAAGAAGACCTAGAGGCCGGGCGTGGTGGCGCACGCCTTTAATCCCAGCACTCGGGAGGCAGAGGCAGGCGGATCGCTGTGAGTTTGAGGCCAGCCTGGTCTACAAAGTGAGTCCAGGACAGCCAAGGCTACACAGAGAAACCCTGTCTCGAAAAGCAAAAAAAAAAAAAAAAAAAAAAAAAAAAAAAAAAAACAAAAAAAAACCAAACAAACAAAAAAAGAAGACCTAGAAGGGTGTGGTGGCACACACGCCTTTGACCCCAGCACTTGGGAGGTAGAGACAGATGAATCACTGTGAGTTTGAGCCCAGCCTCAGCTACATAGTCAGATCTTGTCCATTGGGACGAGCTATGAATGACTCAACTGAAAGCGAGACACCCCGCAGTCAAATCAACCTCAGTGGCTGAAGTCTCTGAGCTCGTAGAACATTCTGTTCAGTCAGCGTGAGGTAGAGGGTTTATCTCGTCCAAAGGAAGACTTCCGGTTTCTGACCATCTCAAAGCCTGTTCCTTCGCTTCTTCGCAGTGTACAGACTGGGCCTTCACTCTGTAGCGTAGGACAGACTCAACACTTGCTGGGATGACAGGTCTGAGCCCCCCCACCCCCCTGCACGGGGCTCCATGAGTCCTTTTTGACAATTGGGGAGAACCCCCCCCCCAAACTTGCTACATTCACCACACTGGGTGGGGCAGTCTATTTAGAGGTTTCTTCATCTATTGGAGTTGGGGTTCCAGTTGCTGGGGACTCGGGCTCCTTGGTTCTGTCTTCCGCGGCACTGTCACTCATACTGTCTGTCCCCATGTTCTGGGTAAGGCTGCCGTTCAGAGGTACAGAGCAGGATTTCTGCACAGGGGACATCAAGCACCAAACTTCAGTCAGGGCCTCTTTTAAATAAATAATCTTGGGCTGGAGAGGTGGCTCAGTGGTTCAGGGCACTACTGCCTGCTCTTCCAAAGGACCCAGGTTCAATTCCCAGCACCCACTGCAGCTCCAACTGCTTTACTGCCAAGATCACGACGCCCGCACACCAACGACATAAATTAAAATTAAATAAGAAAAACAGAATAACATAAACAATCTGCCTGGGGAAACAGAGGAGCTCAACGGAGGTCCCCACTAAGTCTAAAAACAGTGGCCGTAGGAAGGGGCCGCAGAGGTAGGCAGGGACTTGGAACCTCAGCACTCTCTGGAGT